>NW_009701983.1:7122-27118 GCF_000703405.1 Apaloderma vittatum
ATCACCGGGAGGGGCTAGTAAACTGATCTCAAGTGTGCAGAGTAAGGTGACACACTAAAGTGCCGTTAAAACAGTAACTATTTCTCAAATCAGTCACCTAATTAGAATCAGAGTTCTGGAATGACACCTTAATTATGTTTCCGTTACAAAACAGCGCTGGTTTTAATACAAAAGAGGGGAAGTTTAAAACACACCGAATTTGTGCCCAAGCTGGTTTTCTCCCTCGTCTGTACAATCAGAGAGGGGTGAAATGGTAACAGCGAGCACTCATCCTCCTCGTTATAACCAGACAACAAGACTCCCTGAATGTTACTGCGCTTTGCGTGTCGGCACAGAGTCTGCCACGTTTTTCTGCTGCCACCGTGTGTCGAGACGATACCTTCCCTGTAAATATGGATATAATCTCTCTTCCCCAGATGCAGCCCTTCAGGCTGACCACTGCTCAGCTCATCCTGTTGCACCACTGTGATATATTACGCGTGGTCTGTTCTCTCTGTGGAGTTCACTTCTGTTGTATTTCAACAAACTGTTACGTCAAGCTCTTGTCTTTAGTTAGTTCCCCTAGTCACCTCGCGGAACAACCATGTTGCTGTCCCCCAGACTGGTTATCCCAGGCTTACCTAGCCGAGGCGATCCCATGGTCATGAGTTCAGAGATGAGCTGCCTGCCGTGCACACTGCTGACACACCACTGAAATGCTCATCTGACTGAACGCAGAAAGCAAGAGGTCTTAAGAAATTATTTTTAAAATGTAGACTATCCATGAATGCCCCTCCTTAATCTCTTCTGGCAACAGTCCTTTAAGACATTCTGATTAGGGGTGTATCTCATTAAGTGTAATTGTGGCAACGAAGTTAGGTTTTGTCCTGTTAAACGTCTGACTGGAGTTGATATTCTCCATGGTTCTACTTGTCTGTAACAGGCACAAAAGCTGCTGATGCTCAGCACACCAGCTGTTTGTTTTGGTTTTGGTTACTCTACGATCCTAAATGTCTCGATCTAGGCTACTGTTGGGCTGAGCTGCCCCAGGATCCCGACGGCTGCCTGGCCCTTTGTGGTTAACTTGCTTAGGCCTCAGGGCTTCTGACATGAAACAGAGAAATACACTGGAAAGCCACCACACCTAGTCTGAAGAAAGATTCTGAAAATACCTGTATTTTATATCAACAGTATATATGTTCTTCAGGCAGAAGGCGAGAACCCGTGAGTATATTTTCCTCATTACCGTGCAACTCACATTAATCATGTTTCCACAAGTAATAGCCATGTTTATTTTGCTCTTTTTATGTTGAAAGCACTTACATATGAACTCTCCGTGAAGTCTCTCAGTTCTTTAAGGCTAAGAAGAAGAAACTCTGCTCTCTGTTCTAGATGTGTTATGCCATTTAAGTGGTAAGAATAAGGACTGCTCTGTAAACCTCTGTTTGATGAATGTGTAATTGGAAATAGAGACCGTGTGGTTACAAAATATGCCTCCTAGACTGACTCTTAATCCACTTTTAAAAATACAATCCATAATGTGTTGTTGTGTTAATCTCAACCCCAAATCAGAAGCATTCATGTATATGACCCTGTCTCTGGACAACATTGAGCGGTTAACAAAGGCAGACAGTGTAGATGTCAGGTCTGCTTAATATCAACCACAGAAAGAGCTACCATGAGGAAAAAAACCACAAACTTTTACCACGATACAAATAAAAGCAGAAAAAGTTCAAATAATCAAAATATAAAGGACATAATATGGCTTTCACTTTAGTAATGTTCCTGTATTTCCTCTAGATTTAGGTTACAAGGTACCTCCACTCTTTGTACTAGTCCCTCTGACATGGTTCAGCTGGTATTAATCACGGCTATAAATGCCTTTTTTACATGTTTTGGAGACGTATGTTCTGAAGAAAGGTAAAGAAGCCCATTGAAATGGATAGATCTCTAGCTGCTACGGTCTAATCCTGTTTTATCTGAAGAAGAAAATAAATAAGCCATGGAAAAGGGGAGAGTTAAACCCAGAAAAGAACAGCAAAAGTACAAATGCAGTGTTTGGCTTACACGTAATATGAGGAAAACAGGTCCATTGTTGTATCAGCCACGGTAAGATCTGGCAAACCTGCACCAGCATCAGACTGAGACGGTGCCAACTGGTGCTCTCTTGTTGTTTCTCCTGAAACAACATCGCAAAATTAGTCTTGTCTGCTAACCCAGGCTCTTATTATAAACAAGGGAAGGAAAGAAAAGAGATAAAGCGAGGAAATAAAAGAAGACAAGGAAGGAGACGGTCATAGTAGGAATGCAAATCTCATAGATCACAGAGTGTCCCAGATTAGGTGAATACCAGTAAAACTGGTGTTATCTGACCCCGTTCTATGGTGTCATTGGGAGCAGTCATGCCTCGCAATCAGGACATGGAAATCCTGCAGTGTCGGAATGGATCTTGTGGTCTCTGACGATGCCGGAAGCAGTAACCCTGACTGTAAATTTCACACCTTTCTATCAAGCTGGCATCATTGTCAAATCAAGCTTCCACCTGCCCCACTTGCCCAAAGGAAGTCATGACTAGAATAGCGCACCTCCTCGATGTTTTGTTCAGTAATCAAACCATTTTTGGGTTATTAATTTTAATCCACTGATTTCTAATATCGTGTTTCTGTTGATTGCCAGACACAGCCTTGCCCAAGTCACTGGATTTTATAGACAGGAGTCCTCACTAGTGTTGTCCCCAATTTTTAATGATTTCTAAAAACAATCTTATGCAACAGGGTGCATGAAACTTTTGCTGCTTTGAGCAACTGCCAGTCTCTATACATCAGTTTTGACTGTGTGCTCTACAAATCACTGAAGTCTGGTAGCGCTGATCCCAGAAAGAAGGCTGCTGTGAGCCAAACCCTGCACCCAGAACGGGTGGTAACTTCAAGGAGATCCTACTCAGCCACATAAGCACTTCCAGGTAGAGCTCACGCACTTTATATTTCAACCATAAAGAGAAACTATCCACTTTAAAATTTGGATAACAGCAAATTAAAGAACCCAGCTGCTTGTAGAATATTGTTTAGATATGTAGGAGAACCTAATAAAGTATTAACTATACAGGGAACGGTAAAATGGTTGTGAACAGACACTTCTTAACTCTTCTATCAGGCATCTTTGCAACTTGGTCAAGTTTGTTTAAAGGCTAATGGTATACGAGATAGTATTGTACAGTGGATAATATTGCAGAAGACAAAATAGATCATAGTCTAAAATAAGGACGCAATGACTTCCCTGTTTTTCAGTCAGGGAATCTGCCTTAAAGAATCCGACACACGGTTGAGCAAAAGTTTGCTACAAAAGAGGGATTTTACAAATCCCTCTTACAGTTGCCACTCATAACATCAATTTTTTCACGTTCTGGGGATAATCTCTGTGTTTTATAGAAATCTTTATAACATTTTTCAGCTGTACGATTTCTATGTCAACAAAGCAAAATACTGGCATATTTTCACCTGTTGAATCATTTTGAAAAGCAAATAAAACATTGGATAAAACAGTGAGGATAGTGCAAGAGATTGTGGCTCTGTGGTGGATGACTGAAAGACTGCTTTCATTACTGTGTCTGTAAGGAACTTTTTCAAAAAGTCTGACTCCTGTCAATGTTAGTGAAAGAACAATCACTGATTTCACTGGAAACAGCATCAGGCTCTATAAATTACTAGTACATCTCATCTAAATAACTAACAAGACTGAAAAATTCTGTAGTGATACTCAGGCAATCTTCACATGAGCACGGCCCTGTTAAATAATAAAGCATGTTTTGGTTCAGGTGAAAAAGAAATTGGCACTGAAGGAATAGTTCAACATTATTGTTTGTGCCTTCTACAGAAAAGAGCTACCATTTCTTTCATCCTTCTGATATGTCTCCACTTCTAAAATTAGAATCTGAGTTAGAATCACACAATACCTGGCAGGCTCATGCTAAGAGATACACTGCATAACAACATAAAAAAACCCCAAATCATCTTACACAAGGTTTGCAAATCACTATCAAACTAGCTTTATCAGAAACATCCAGAAAATTGCTGTTAACACTTTTCTTACCAAAAGAATAATAGCCTTAAGGTAATTCGTTGAAGTCAGATTACGCAGAGCTTCTGCACAATAACATATAGAACAGTTGTGCTTATGTGTCCTTTTAGAATGAGGAAATTGCCTGTTCTTGCTTGAATGGCAGTCTGCTTGCTTTTTGCAATGTAGAAGAGTGCTCGACTATAATAGTTTTTCCTTTGATTTTTTTTGCCAATGTGATATACACAATATATCAACTTTCTCTTGATCTGCCTGTCCCTTGCCACCCATATTTGCCCATCAGCCAACCCTTGTAGCACAGAATCACAACTTGTGACATGTGCATCCCTGCCCGTATCTATAATCATACTGCAAACTCCTTTCATTGGTTCAGAAATTAAGCCAAGAGACTGATGAGCTGGAAACCAGAAAATTCTTTCTCCTGACAGAATAAACACACTGAGGGCTGCTATGTTGTTCTGGAATAATGGCAGCGCAAAAGCAAGGGGACGTTAGAATAAGATTTCGTTATCAGAGATGCTGACACGTGAGGAAGTATCACAAGCTACTCTTGCAGACAAGGATATTTGAATATATCCAGAACTCTTCAGATCTGAAATACAGGACTATTAAAACATGTTTCCAGCAATTTTGTTTGGGTTTTTTTTTGTGGAACTGATGCCGTCCTTCCCTTGAGCTGCACTGCTGATGTTCAGCTTGGTGCAGCTTTTTTTTTCTTCTTTCTTGGACTGCCTGAGGCTCAACCTGGCTCCACGTGTAGCGTCACCCGCCTGGCTCCCCGTCTGGCTCCCAGTCTTCTGGTCCTGCCTCCGTCTTCTCTTTGCTTCCAGCCTAACTGAGCCTCAGCAGCTCTCAGTTTTACATGTTTTGTTCCAAGGTACAAACACAATTTTGAGGCTTGTCCAGCTGTTTTTCATCACTAGCTTCTGTGATAAGTATCTAACTAATCAGGATGCCCCATAACATATGTCCCAAAGCTTACTGCCAACTTGCAGCTGTCAGCACTATTTCCAGCACTAACCTCTAAAGCCAAAATAAACGTTAGCACATGCGTAATTGTGAGCATGAGGTAGCTTGAATTGGAGAATTTCGCATTCCAAACTAATTAAGCAAATATATGCTGTATGCTAGGTACATGTTACTGACCTGTACGTACTACAGGCTTAATTGTAACCTTGAAATCACTGCAGCTACGGCAAGCCTACGCCCCAGAGAAGCGCTTGTTCGCCTCAGTTACTGTGGGAAAGTAAGCTAAGGCTTAAAAAAAAAAAAAAGAACAAAAGGGCTCCAGAACTCTTCAAGACAGCTTCTTCCAGCCTCAGCTATATTCACAGGTTTGCTGTCCAGCTGGACAGTATGGGTGGCATTAAGGGGTACCTTCAGATGCCCCCCAAAAGACAGTACAGGCTCCTCACGTTATTTTGGGCAGTCCGCACAGTTGTCTAATAATTGTTCTCAACCAACTAATGTGTAACCCTTCTCATTGCTCAGTTAATGGTTCAGCACATGCCTTTAGTAGGATTGTATTAATATCATCCTAATATCTAGAAAATCAAGAATTTCCCATTTATGATAAATCCTGAAGGTTTAGAATTACGCTCTGGTAATCCACCCATGGAGTAACAGCCAACCAGCCATGCACAAAGTTCCATCTTAAGACTCGCTCCTTCTGCTTGTAAAGGTACTTTGGGCTTTGACAGACAAGATCTGCGGAGAATGAGTGCTCATGTAATTTATTCTAGGGCACTACACCTTCTCCTAGAGGAAGATGCCCTCTTCTGCTAGTCAGCAAAGACAGAAGGACAGAAAGCTGGAGGTCACGATATCCTGAAGTGGTTTTTTAGCCCTCAGCAGTCAAAAGCCTCAATTCAGAGTCTTCTAAAAAACCAGTGTTTTCATGGGCTTAATGCTGTTATTTGCAAACCAGTGAATCTGAAATTCTCTGATGTTGCTCTGTCAAGACAACAGCTCTGCAAGACCTGACATATTTAGTGTACGCTCTAACTTCTTGTGCTTCCTGGAAGTTCTGTCCTTGCCCCACCTGCTGTTACAATGGTCAGCCTGTTTGCCACAGTGAAGACTCTTAACTGTTATGGTTTCTCAAGGCTGTACTTTGTGCATAACCCTTAGCTCACTGGTTACACCAATTATGCAAAGATTTTGCAATTCTAGCATGTTATATAAAAGTCCCTCTTCAAGTGGAAAGTTTGTGCCTATTTTTTTGGGGGGGGATCAGATTGAGCAGCCACTTTGGATTGCTTATTTCTGTGTATTGTGCACAAACAGCAGTTCACAGCTCAGTGAGACTCCGTGCACATTTTATATTAATTGCATCCCAGCAGAAGTCCACATGGATTTACAGTTATTTTACCAGACACATCAGACTTTACATTCAGGCTTCATAATTTGTAGCCTACAGATCTACAGATACTGTAATGTCTAAGCCACAGCAGTGTGAGGTACAGTATCAACATACAGTTCCTGTGAGCACTGTATGGCCTGCATCTACTGTTACAGATATATAAAGAATACTTTAGCTCTCTCTTCCAGGTATAAAGTTACATTAGGCATCACCCAGCCCATAAAATGCCTAGCCTGTCCCCAAGAGAAGGGCTGACTTCACTCTACAACTTTTCCCCGTCACTGAAGAAACCACCCCACAAACAAATGCACTCAAGTCATTCTGACAATGATATTCTGCAAAAAGAGAGAGAACCAAAAGAAAACTGCCTCCAAAGCACTGGGATACTTTTCATAAAAGAATCACCTTAATCTCTGATTTTTCATGCTGTTAGGGCCCATAAAGCATCTTTCTGAAGAACTACATCCCACAGGAGAACCTTTTTTCTAGCAAAGGCGCTCACTTGATAACATTTTGAGAGAAGGTCAAAAAGTCAGCTAATTGCATCACTAGCTGGGGAAAGGGCTATGTACCAATTCCCCATACTAAATGCACAGTATTTTAGTAATCTTTCAAAATTGAAATTGTGATGAGCATTTTAAATTAAATAACATATCAACAACCAAGCAGCATTTTTTGCAAGCTCAACTGTTTAGAATTGCAGATTGTTTCCTCTTGTGGATATATAGGAAGAGTAGAAGAGAAAATCCAGTGTCTACATTTTCCACGTGATGTGATAGGTTTCAGTCACTCAAGGTTTTAACCAGTAGCTCTGTTTTACAAAATGAAGCTCTATATAGTAACGGGGTTTGCTTAAAATACTTTGAAATTTTTCCACTTATGTTTATATCTGTGTCACTTAAAGCTAAGTTTCACTTGCCTCTTTTAATTACTTTTCCTGCAACAGTTTATTTCTGTGCATTCTATAACAAGTTTAGAAGTTCTAGCTTTTTGTAGTTTCAGGACATCCTTAAGGATTTCTGCATTGTTGCACTGTGTTTATTAAATCGAATGAGTCAAAGACGCCAGGAATATTTTACAATTAAATTGCACACAGTTGCGGATTTTGCCTTTGGAGTTGCAAAGCTTGTATGTTGTTCCCAGTGACTGCAATCTTCAAGTTCTGACCAAAGCATAAAGGCAATAGAAAACTAGTCATCCTAAAAGGCTGAAGTCTAAACTAGCTGACAAGAGTAATACAATGCCACCGCAGCGCCTCTTGGATGAATCAGCAAAACCCACGTAAGCATCTATAGGGGACTTTTTGTGAGTGAGGAGAAAGCACTCGGTGCCCGTAGGTGCTGTCCGAGCGGCGAATTCCCTGTCCAATGAGGTGGAATGCTCCGCGGGCACATGGTTTATGCTGCTCAAAATAACTTGGGACCTGCAAACCGACAAATGCTATTGCTCCGGTGGTGACAGGTTGTCCAGCTTCTTACAGCCATCCTCGTAATAACGAAGGTTAACTTCCCTCACTGTATGGACTCCTAGCTGTTTCTGTTCCTGAGGACTCGAAGAATTCCCTCACTTCCTTATCTTTAATCGCACACTTCTGGATAATTGTCATCGCTGCTAACTGCCAGGGTTGGGCAGCAACATCTGGAGGAATTAAAAAAGGTAATCCCTCAACTTCAAATCGGTCTACATTTTGATTTTACAGCAGAGGCACAGAAGGGTTTGACGAGCGTGTATGTTTGAATGCTAATTATTGCTGGTAAGACATATGAAGGGAACAAATAATTTTTCAAGCAACTGACTTAAATTATGCTGGGGCATGTGTAGTGCAGTGAAAGAGAAACAACGTTCTGCAGCATTATAAAGGGCTTGAATAGCATCGGTGGGGATCTCAGAATCCCTCGGAGCCAGTTTGACTCCTCCGAGGAGTCAACAGAAGATTGCAATGACCTGAAAAGTTCCTTGCCGGGACTGTGTTCTTCTTCCCGCTTATCTTTGCTCCATGTTCTGAACTATTTGCATTCTAGTATTCAGCCTTAAATCAGGATGCCATAATTTGGATTTCCTTCTTAAGCAAAATCAAACCTAATTTAACATGACCCCATAGTTAAATACTTTCTATTTATTTATTTATTTATTTTGTCGTGTAAAATGACCCGGCTGGCTATATTTAGTGCTGGGAGATCTGCTCACTGGATTAATGTACACAACAGCTGCAGGAACAGTCCTGCTCGAAGGGCATAGCTCTCACCCTTGAGCTCTCGCTATCTCCCTTGCTCGCTTTCTCTCTCTCAGAAAAGTATTTGACTGTCAGTAGCAAATGTTTGGCCCAATATATTGCAACATTAAGCAGTAATCAGAAGCCCATCTTAAGTTTAACGAAATAATATGTCAGCAATTGACCAGAGAACAGAGTAGCCCTTGAGTTTACGTCAATAGAACATTATGCAAATCTTGCTGAAGACACTGATTACCTTATCAGTAGTTTTGTTTTGGCCATGAGGTTTACATTTATGAAGGCCTTCTAGAGTTTAAGGGCGGAAACAAAATTAGCAAATGCTAATAGAACAATTTTGTAGACTTCCAACCTGCTCTCCTCCCTCTCCTACACCTCCTGAAAGTTCCTAAGATCCCGGTATTTCTTTCTTTTAGCCTCTCTTTTTTACTTTCAGAAACAGCTAACAAAAGTAAACAGCAGTAGGAAGTGTGTTAGTTTCTGTAGCGGAGCAGAATGATATTTAAGTATCAGAAATTGTTAGGGTTACTTAGGTTTTGTATTTGACAGACTCCCAAAGACAAAGGAGAACTGTGTGTACTCTGTGCTGGTTTGCTATTCCTGTGCATTCTTGAGCGGTTTCACAGCAGGTCTTGCTGTGCTACTGAAAGAATGTTTCCTATCAACAGCTGCTAAGAATGAGCAGTCTAGGTATATTTGCACATAACTACAATGTTAAGATGGCTTGTTAAAAATTTACACAATACCAAAACAGCAATTGAACAATGCAACATAAATAGTAATCTGTATCACTGGGAGGAGGAAAAGAAATAATAATTAAAAAATTTACTTTTCTGTTTAAACTTTACTGGGTTAGTGCTTGTTTTTATAAACAGTGATATGCTAGAGACAGGCAAATTAATTCCACCTAATATAAATCCTATTTAAACATTGTAGTTTAAAAATATGATTCAGGTGTGAAGGCTTTTATGATACAATGTTCTTAGGAAAGAACATAAAAAAGAACAGCAGACAAGAATAAACAAATACCATGAAAGTGTGAAAAAAGAAAGGCATGGCTGAAAAACCTAGAGGGACAAGTGCAAGCCAGATTTCCTTTGTGTCTAATTTAAGACTTGAGTTCCCTTTTTCACGAGGAACCAGTATGTGAAGGAAAACTGAATCTCATTTTAAAAACAAAACAGCCCACAGATTGGAAATCACAAGACAAAAAGGTGTGCAAATGCCATATGATTTGCATATTCCTGCTTTTCTGGGCTTTTCTATGTGCAGTCGGTGCTTGTTCAGTGTGGCCACACAAGCAGTCAGTTGTCCAGTCTTCAGGTACACGTGATGATTCCCTTAACATTGGTGCCATTTGCACAAGTAAAATAAAGGCTTTTTGCTCAGCATTTTAAGTTGTGCAAATTCCCATTACAGTTCCATATGCAGTGCTGTAATTAGTGAGTCTACACTGAGCCTGTGCAACACAGAAACCACTTCTTAACACTGAGCGCTAAGCTGTAGCTTCACTCCCAAACTGCAACTTTACAGTGGCCCTCAGCCGCATGCATTTGCAGATTTCTGCACTGCTCACTCATGAAAAAAAATAGAAATTACGTAGTTTAAATCATTTGGGCCACAGTCCACAAAAGTGGATTTGCAGTTTTACCCGTGAAAGGCTTGCAGAGTGGTGTGCCTGTGCCTGGACGGGGATAAATGAACACTGTTGCCTGTTATATTTCTCACTGAGGATTTTTCTACGTATGTTCAGCACCAAATTGTGCACCTCCACTGTACCTTTTGGTGCCTTCCCTATAAACTCTTTCTCACATGGTCAATCCTTGAAGGAAACTGGGCTACATCACTTGAATCAATAAAAACTTGTCCTACATTATGAGCACTTGAAGTACTACCCTCAGCGCAGGCCCTGACGCCTGAGCCTGGCCTTTGTAGGCTGGTGGGAGAGGCTCACACAGGCAGCCATCACCTGTTTTTCTTTTTGACCTGCTTATTTAAAAACCAGATTGAGTTTATTTCAGTCTCGACTTCATAGGGAGTTTCTTCAAGATGCTGTTTACCTTGCAGTTCAAGGAGATTCCCTGAAGAGGCAGAGAGAACTCAAGCTAAGCGTAAAGAAGGATCTCACCTTGGGAACCAGCGAGGGGCAATATTAATTACAAAAAAAAAAAAAAAGACTTATTGTGATCAGAATAAAAAGAAAGTGCACAAACATACACTTGGAGTTGCGTTCAAATGCCTGTGGCTGAAATGGTGAACACGTCCAGGCAGGAGGGAGAGAGCTGTGTTGGTGGAGGAGGGCGGCATCGCTGCACAGAGCATTCCCACACCTCCTCTGCTGCAGAAATCCAGACCCTTCAGTGTTCCCAGCTTCAAACCACATGCCTGTGGTTTGGGATTATTTACCTCAGGTTCATAAAATATTCATGTTAAATTATATCTCTCTAAGCTAAAATTATTTATCACTTCAGCATAATATTTTTAACTAAATGTAGATTACATATAACTTTATCTAGATAATTCTATATTCCCTTTCTAATGAAAATCCACATAGCAACTTCACTTTAAAAGGAATTTAGAACTAGTTGTACCAGTTAAAGCTCCAATCCACTCTCACAAATATTCAAACGATGAGGCATTGTTCAACTACCAAGCCATTAAAAATTTACTAAAAATAACAAAATCTGCTCAAAAATCTAAATATTGGATGTTCTATATTTACCTTCTTCTCTCCCCTTTCTTCCTTTTTCTTTCCCTTCCTTTCTCTTTTCTCCTTTCCTTTTAGAAGGGGACTTTCTTTAATTCTTTTCAAGATTTAAGACTCAACTTTGAGGAGAAAAGCTTCCCATTTTACCTGTGGCATCTAAAAATAGAGGGGCTGCGAGGTGGGAGTTTGTAATTCTGTTTACAGTAACAAGTAAATCTTGGGCAGTTTAAATGAAGGTGCTTAAGGTCTATCCTGTAATGTACCCCAGGGCAGGAGCTGGACTATCAGAGAAGTTTTATTTACAGAAGAGGGCCTGATTCTACTTATTTTTCTGAGTGGAAGCAGTAGTAGCCATACATCAGTTACAACAGCAATTTTAAAAAATCCCTTGAGCAGCAGACTTTCGCATTGCAGTGAAGAGTAGCAGTATGTGAACACCACCACCACCAGCGCTTTCACTATTTACAAAACTATGAAACAGTGAGCAAGAAAAAGCTACCAGCCTCTTTTGGACTTACAATAAACTGAGAGTTTTAAGGTCCACAGTTCACACAAAAGACGAGTGATGGAAGAAAATGCAACATATACTTAGAAATTAAAAGGATTCTGTTGAAAAATAGATGTTTCCTAAACATAGACATAACCTTTAGCCTACTTGTTCTTAGAGGGATTTTGTTTCCATCAGAAGTTGTTACACTCCCGGGCTTGGAGGCCCTCTATTTTCCATTATTTAATTACATTACGTGGAAATGTGAGTTCAGTTATCTGACTTTCTGGATTCGTCACAAGGAATTGAATTCAAAGCTGCTGATGTGTCTGAAACAGAAAAGTAAACCACCTACTTGTAGCTGGCTTCCCGACGACATTAAAAATATCTTATGCCCCCAAAACACACACAGGGCCGCTAATGTTAGTCCTCTGCTCTAGCCTAACCTTCCCTATGTCTGGAGTCTCAGAGTCTGTCTTGCAGCAGCTACAGCCCGACAACAGGCAGCCACAGAGACCATGACAATGGCAACCGCTGAATGAGAATTCCTGCAAGCACCTAAGAGCGTGATTGTGATTGCTAAATGTCTGCAAGACAGATCCCTTGTATCATCTCGTAGCTTGTTTTTCACAGCTCTAATCGTACAACTGGAACATGGGTATAACTGCTGGTGTTCAGCCCTATAGGATAAATGCAATTTATGTGCAATTAAATTTACTGGAAAAGGATAAAGCCTCTAATATCTGCTAAACGTTCCAGACCCCGGACAGAGGTGCTGGGTGTACAGGTCCAGAGTCTTGCAGTGTAAAGGCCACGGAAGCACCACTGTGCAGAGAAAGAAGTGGCAGGTTGTTAGCTCCTTCTGCCACTGGCCTTTCATAAAGCAGCCTCAATTAAAGTAATGCTATTGAACTGAGTTGCCAGAAGGGAACAACATGTACCGACTACAATTACTCATTTTTAACTACAGCTGAAGGGCAAAGAACATGTTTGGATGCTTTTTGCATTAAATGTGCTACTTGCAGATAACCTCTTCAGTACAGAGGAGGAGCTTTTTAAAAAACCCCCATCTTTAGGGCATCAGGCATTCAGAGCTGTCTCTCACCAAAGAAAACAGAGGATCTGTACTCAGATATACCTGGGATTCCCTTCAGCTTTGCTGAGATTTCACTGCTGCTGTTTTCTTAGAAAAAGCTCAGATGCTCTCAGTAATGACTCAGCAATGAGTCCAACAAGACTCAAACAAGAGGAAATGAAAGGGTTTGGTGTAAACCGCGCAAAGCTTCCTGCGACACAATTTTCCTCCCTTCCATGTAAGGATTTTCAGGTCACACCGCTGCCAAAACAAACCGTGGAAACTAATTCTCCCTTTGTGAATATTTTATCATAAAGATCACTTGGCTGATAAGAGACCATTATCATAAATACATGCTCTTGGAAACTCAGAAAACTTCTGCAATTAGTTGGGTAGTGGAAACTGAATTAGTAGACTGAATTTTACGCAGTCAGTTTAGTTCATGACGTTATCTGATGCCTCTCAAGATAATAGGTGCCCAGGGTCACTGCTGTTACTGCCCCAGGAAAGCAAAAAATGTTCCCCTCAATGCACTCGTGTGGTGCTGTAGGTAATGAACGAGTCAAGAGGACAGAGCTGCTGACTGCTGGAGTCAGTCATCCCATTTTCCATCCTAAATAACACCCGTTTAGAGATATTTTTTGTAATTAGCATTGCAATTTCTCCCTTCCACACTGGTTCATTATGAGACACCTTTTTCCAGTCTG
This sequence comes from Apaloderma vittatum, assembly GCF_000703405.1. Classification (NCBI taxonomy): domain Eukaryota; kingdom Metazoa; phylum Chordata; class Aves; order Trogoniformes; family Trogonidae; genus Apaloderma; species Apaloderma vittatum. The sequence goes on from NW_009701983.1 coordinate 20,747, forward strand.
CAAAATTATTGGTGCTTCCACTGACACCACAGGTTACTCTCTATTGTGTTTTAACTGGAGTTTTTCCTTCTTCCTGCTTACTCAGCAGACGTATCTGCAGAGTTATCTGCACTTACCTCGCTCAGCAGAGATCTCTGCAGTTACTCTACACGTTTGGCTAGCTCCATGGCATGGCTGCGGTGTGTGGGCACTGCCGTCCAGTGCCGCTACACGCCGGGGACCGTGGGAAGGTTTCTGTGCAGCCACAAAGACACTTCTGTTCCCAAGTCCCTATCGGGAAAAATTAAAGGGAAGACTCAATGCATTTCAAGGCCAATTCCACAATCTGGACCAAACAATCCAGAAAGTCAGCAAAGAGAAAGACTGAATTCAAGACTAGATCTTCACTTTGGAGCTTAGAGTCCAATTTTGGCTATAGAAAGGCTAAATTGTTATTAATTACCATTAATAGCATAGTTGTTCCTGTAGTGATACCTTTTTGCTCACTAGAAAGGTAGTTTAACAGATTTCTTAGAAAATACTTTGAATTCAGACTTTTTTCTATCTAGGCCAGAGACTCTGTCAAGTTGTTCACTCAGTCTCATGTGAACAAAAACTGTTGTTCCCTGACTGAAATCTGAATGGCTCAGCCTAGCCAGTGTTTCCCTCAGTAATCAGCCCTCTGTAGTCCTTACAGAGTATAACTCCTTGTAGAAAAAAAAAAAAAAAAAAAAAAAATAATGGACTTCTCTCAAGGCAGAAGCAAGGATTAATTAATAATTGTAACTGTCTGGTAGCCTCACAGCAACATTTACTGAAATTCAACATTCTCCATTTAATTAGAAATATCACACAATTCAAAATATCTTAAAACTACAGTACCAAGCACTGCCTCAAAGTGCTACATTTGACTAGTACCCAACTTCTTCCTTCCTAAAAATAGAATAAAAAGTTATCTTCTACAGAAGCTGAAAATAGAGAAGAGTTACACATAATATTCTGACCCTGGGTGAGCTCTAAGGAAAAGTGATGGCTCTCTAGGGACTAAGAATTTGGCATCGGATTCATTCTCATCGATATCTGGCTTTCCAATATCAGAAAGAGTACTCTGCTCCGAGAGGCAGAAGGAAGTTGTGGCAGCTCCTTTGCTGAGGAACTGTTTGTTTTCTCGCACTCACATCTGCTCAGCTGCCCTCAGAGGGGCAGAGACAGGGCTGAACAAGTGATTCGTCCTTTTCCTTCCCGCACGTTCCCTCAGGACTGTGACAGACAAGTGGGGTTTGCTCTTCCACATACGGCCATGCTGTCTAGCCTGGGCATCTGAACAGAAAATGCTTTATATATCTGTTATGTTGCAGTGATTTGCCTGTCATTTTCCTCCTTTTGCTATCAGAGAGTGGCTCTGTCACTACAGCTTTTTGCAAACCATAATTATAAAGCTATTTTGCCAATCTAAACACATGTTCAACGTGTGGAGGAGAGCATCTCCTCCACACATTGCAGTAAAATTCCTTAAGGGAATTAGCAGAAATTATTTGTGACGTTAGGCAAAATCATGTCTTCCATGTAGCAATGCTTTGTTCAAAAGATGAATAGAAGATATGTAAGAGCCAGAAGGAAGTCTCAAATAACCATACTGGACGTACACTTGCTTTGCTAGGGTTATCTGCAGGAAAGCTGCACCATGATGAACAACCTCTGTTGAAACAGACATAGCACTTAAATGAGGTAATCAAGCAGTAGCTGTGCAACAGAGGAAAATGAAACCTTGAACAGTGAGATGACTTTCATATACCCTCTCAACAAAATTATTGCAGGAGTTCTTTAACTACAGTTGGCTTTGGCAGGTTTTGATCACACAGCATTTATCTCCCAACTTGCATTTCCTCCTTAGAGCGCCTGGTGCTCTCTCAAGCCCCACACCATCTTTTTTCAGCTCCGATGACCTTTACAGTCACATAGAGATGAAATGAAGATGTGCCACTCTGAAATGCTTCAGAAAGAGCAGCCAAGAAACGTAGCAAGCTAAGTTTTGCAACCGTGTAAAACACATACTTCTCCAGCTACGTAAAATACAGCTACTCGAGGATACATACAGCTGGGTGTTAAAATTGAGCCGTGTGGAGAGGAGTGGCATCCCTCCAAGGAGATTCCGTGAGACTGCCCCTTCTATGACACCCCACTAAAGGTTCTCTCTCTGCAGGCAAAGCCAGTGGTGTGGTACACAGAAAAGAGCTGGCTACACCTTTGCTTCCTCCTCTCTCTTTTTAAGTAGATAAGAAGCAGCACAGGGGAAGGGGGTCTAGAGCAAACTTGCCCCGTGTTCTAGCTATATTCTAGGTTTGCAGTTCATTCATGTGCAAGGCTTGTCCTCCAGGCTCTAAACTCCTTATGTTAGAAGGTATTTAAACTCCAGAATTGAAACTGTAGCTTTAGCTGTGACCTTTACAGCACATAGTATGCTATCAGCACATAAGATAATATAACCCCTTAAACACATTCAGCTTCAGTAAGGTTGCACAGCTGTTTAAGAAGTAAAAGCTGAACAAGCAAAAGTAGTATCTATAGAGCAGGAGCTTTAAGCCTCATGGAGACCTCTTTTTTTTCTCTTAAGAGGTTAAATTACATGCTCTGACCAGTCATGAAACAGCTTACAACATTATCTCATGTGGGCTTCCCAAATCAATGTTCTCTTATGTGCCACAGCTTCACTGACACACCGTGCCAGATGACTTAAGGCCAAGCGTTCAATTAGTACTGCAGACCCTGGCTCAGTTGCTGGGACTAGACTGGGTGCTTAGAAGCATATAATTTATACGGTACTTTATTGTAATTTTTCATACAGGCACAAACTTTAGCTTTGCTTATCAGGCATGCAGGGTCAGTACAGGTTTTCTGATACTGCCTTCTCATCTGTGGTACATTTCTTTCAGAATCAGGATGACCTAAGATAATGTTTTTGAAAGGCCTGTAGTAGAAATAACTTTCATATCAAATAATTTTATCATTCTCTACTCACTTTAAATAGATTATTAGAATTAATGCTGATTTAAGAAGGTATAGAACATTTAGCACCATTATTCCTTCCTATAATGCAATATCTTTAAGAATTTTAGATGAAAAACTGTCATTATAGAATATTTTTATTCTTCTCTCCCCTTCTCTTTCCTCCTCTCATCCCTCAAATGCTTTTGAGGGTTCATTTACTTACTACTTCAGTGTCTTTCAAGCTAAATTAGCTTAATTTAAAAGCAGTGTTATTCTCTCACATCTTCCAGTCCTTGAAATACCCAGCATTTCATCTACACGATCAAGTTGTTTCCTAGCTAAGGAACACACATAAGCAAGGAAAAAAAGATGTTACATTGAAACCCAGTTAATATCTCTGTAGTTCTGCCTGGAACAAAGTAAAAATTACCACACTTGCCCTTGCTTTAGCTATATGTAAGGATACCGATGGTAGAAAGCGAGAAAAGATTGATTTTATTGGGTAAAGGCAATAGTATCTGGCAGTACGTGCAGAAGCAGGCCTTCAAAACAAGGCCATAGTTACAAGTTAATATTCGGCACACGGATGCACTCTGAAAATGTTGTGTTCTGCTTTTCAGAAGCCTGTAATTGTGTGCAACCACAAAATTTGCTATTGATAAGGTATGGTCCTGTTTGTCCTTTTTGTTGGCAGCATGCAAGACGACAGTTTAGAAACCTCAACCTCAATATCTCAGCTTCTGAGAGAAAGTTATTTAGCTGAAAATAAACACCAGGAGAAGAGTGAAAGAAGCAGATCAGAACCAACTGCTCATAATTTCCATTATGGCAATGCTTCTGGTGATTCGGATGAAGTAGCTGCCCAAGATGACCTTCCAGATCTCTCTGCCTTTTTAAGCCAAGAAGAGCTAGATGAAAGTGTAAACCTGGCAAGGCAAGCTATCGGTCAGAATCCATTGGAAGCTAAACAGGATGAGCTTCAGGCACATTCACAGCGTCTCCCAGAACAGCTGAACTCCATGGGAAAACACAAACAAATGGCCCAGTCTACAGCTTTGAAAACGTCAGACAATGGCCTGCACTCAAACTTCTGTCAGGACCACGTCAGAAATACGAAGGGCTCCAAAGGGAGCTCTCAGGATCTAAAGAAACACCTCCCTTCCGAATCAGAATCAAAAAAGGAATTCCTAAACAAGGCGGCAGATTTTATTGAGGAGCTCTCGTCACTTTTCAAAGCTCACAACTCTGAAAGAATAAGACCCCGAACATGCAAAAACTACAGGAGCAAAATTGATTCTAAGAATAAGTCTGCTCAGAAAGGTGGCTCTAGCCTAACTAGCACATCAGAAAACAGAGAAAGGCTTTCCATTCCAGTGCCTCAAGACTTGGAAAGCAAAGCAGAGAAAACATTTGAACAAGCAGATGACCCACAGGCAGCAAACCTGGAATCTATCAGTCAGTTAACAAGTGCAGAGCTAAAAACCGAATCAGAATCTGCATCTGTATATTCTGATGAGCCTATGGGACAACCACCGCGCTTTACTCAAAAACTGAAGAGCAGGGAAGTTCCTGAAGGAACCAAAGTGCAGTTGGACTGCATTGTGGTAGGAATCCCAGCACCTGAAGTCAGGTAAACATATTCTGCGCTTGTCATTTTGTATTTCTGTAGCAGTAGGTTTATATCTTAACTTTTCCCAGAAATCTGTAAGAGAAGTCTCTTGATCATGGTTATTAAAATCAATCAAGAAAAAAAATTGCTTTCTTTAAATTATACAGTAGGTTGCTTCAATTTTAAGACAACATATTTTGGGACACATTATTTTCTTTGAATTTTAGAAAGCTGCTTTTAAATATTTTACTTCCACAATTAAAAGAAAGTGTTAACTCCTTAGTGAGAAATACTAGTTTTCATTAAGGAGATCAAGATTGATTGTGTAGGTTGGCTAAAACCACCGACGGCCATGATACCTCATGCTGATGCTGAAGGTATTTGAGATGAGTGAACACAGGATCCTATTAACGAAACATATCCACACACGAACAGAGAGGAAGGGAGTTCATGTAAGTTATTACACAGATGACCAGGAGCAGCTCAGTTCCAATTCAGATTCTGACAATGATTCTGCCGTGACCTTAGAAAAATCACTTTTGGTTTATCAAGTATAAGACACCCTTATTACCAGATACTTACTCATGTTTGTGTGACTAGCCTGCTAATTCTGATGCTTCCATTTTCACCTCTGTCTCCGAGGATTTTGAAAGTTAAATAAGTAACATTTGCAAAGATCACTGCAGATGAAAGTAGGTGTGAAGAAGCTACACTTCACTCATCAATGACAGCAGTGGAATGAGAAAGAGATTATTGGACCTTTTATGTTTTTCTTGAAAATTCTTAGATCTCATCAGCATTTCTTAATCTAAATTTGTTCATACAGAGCTCTTTGGTCAAATTTATCTCTCACTTGCAGTGGTGGAATGGTGGAATTGTATTTCCTTTGCTGGGACTGTACCAATCCAATAGAAGGGAAAACTCTATCCAACTTTTAGAGACACACTATACGTATCCGCACCTGAATATCTGCACTATCATAAACAGATACCCTTAGCCTAGACAGTTGCCTAGGCTTTTATAGGCATTTTAGAAAACTGTGTTGATTTCTAAATATTGAAAAGAACTATTTGCATCTTTAGCATCTAGTTAGAGCACTCTGAGCTTCACAGATGGTCCACTGTTTCCAGTTGTCAGCTCGTTGTCTTCTTCATATATTTCGATGAAGCTGAGTGCAGCACTACTACCATTTCTACCGCAGCCAACACCTTTTATCATCTTTCTCACTGAACTAATAGCCACAATCATCAAACGAAAAATATCTCAGCGGCCAAGGGTGGAAGCTCCAAAGATTTTTGCGGCAAAGAATCTTTGTCTTCCGCTCCTCTGGATTCCTGGCACACCGGCTGCTCGTTTTCCAGAAGGCAGAAGCTTTTACCACACACTATTTTAAGTACATAGGAACAAGGATCTCCAAATGAATGCTCTTGTTACAGCCAGCCTTTTCACGAAGACAAGAAATGATCCAGTTCACGGGATCCCTGAGCAGTGACTGGCAGACCATTCTGCCCCACTAGTGCCTTCAGCAGTAACATGTAGGTTCTCAGTCCCTAACAAGAGCTTGACCTGTGGTGCCATGCTGGGTCTTTTGCCCATGACAGGAACACGAACTTCCAAAGCATTAAATGATTTGCTTTCAGAAGAGGAATCTGTTCTACAGCTCGGTGAAATACCTTGTTTGGGAAGAATACTCTCTCTACTCTGCTTCACGTCTAAGCTCAATGCTTTAATTAACAATTTTGAGGCATAACCTTGATGTGCTGAAAAAGGTGATGGAACAAATAATCCCAAGAGCC
>NW_009701984.1:0-455 GCF_000703405.1 Apaloderma vittatum
TCTCAGTATACTTCTCATGATGAAGCTCCTCAAAGTCTACAGACCACCAGCTTTCTCTTGTCCGACGTACAGCATGGTCTTATGAAAGGCACATTCTCTACAAAGCTAAATACTGCTTCACAGTCTAGTGAAAACCTCAAGTCTCTTCCCATGACACGTGGTTTAAGAATATTTTAACATTCCACTCTGTAGTTTTATGTAGAGTGTATGTAGGGTCACCCAAAAAAGGTTGTCCAGGACTGGGTGCAGTTGGAGATAAGAGACTCCACAGCCTCTCCCGATCACCTGTGCCACTGTTCAACAGCCCTCACAGTAAACAAGTGTTTTCTTATCTTCAGATGGAATTTCATGCGTTTCAACTCCTATTTCAGTGGGATCCATAGGAAAGTATAGCATGTTAGTGGGAGAAAAATTCACCCTGCTGACCCAGATATCTGACCAAGCCCATGTACACC
>NW_009701984.1:650-855 GCF_000703405.1 Apaloderma vittatum
TTTGTGTGACTCCAGGACAGGTGTTTCTTAACTCCCAGTCACGATAAAGCAGCTGACAGCAGCAGCAATGCCAACTCATTTAAACTACACATACGATATCACAGACTTTTGTGTATTGAAATTCGATAAAGCAGCTGACAGCAGCAGCAATGCCAACTCATTTAAACTACACATACGATATCACAGACTTTTGTGTATTGAAATT
>NW_009701985.1:0-200 GCF_000703405.1 Apaloderma vittatum
ACTACCAGCGTTGCAGGCTCTCTTGGTTTTGACCATTGGTGGGTGTGTCATGGGGCAGGCAGATGTTGGTTCCATTGGATATGGGGGAAGCTTCTAGCAGCTTCTCACAGAAGCCACCTCAGTAGCACCCCTCTACCAAAACTTTGCCACGCAAACCCAATAGAAACCAACAATATCTTAGGAACACCTCAGCCCTACAC
>NW_009701985.1:320-781 GCF_000703405.1 Apaloderma vittatum
AGGAGGCAAGTGGATGCAAGTCTCAGGTATATCCCCAAGTCTATTCACCCATGCTCAATTCCTGTTGTTCTTTGGAGACACAGTCTTCCAAGACCGCTTGCCCAGTACAGCTCCAGCCAAAGCAAGAGGATCACTCTTCACCAAGAACCTGAAAGACTGATGACTTCCACAGAGCCTCTCAAAATAGTCACACTCCCTCAGCTGAGCACAGCAGTTCTCAGGATTCCTATTTGCAAATTTTGCTCCAGGGCCAAGGGTCTATTTATGAGCAGAGTTGCAGCAAGGCAACGACTGCTGCCCATTGTCTGTGGGGTGACTATGGAGGGTTGTCTTCCTTAGCTTCAGGACACAGTGCCTGAATGAAGACCTGCTTCAGTGTGTCCCAGCCTCCAATGCATCTCGGAAAAGTGTATTCGCAGGCTGTGCTCGCATGTATTTCCCCTACAAAGCAATGTCTTTCT
>NW_009701986.1:0-17346 GCF_000703405.1 Apaloderma vittatum
GGGCCACAAAGATGATCCAGGGGCTGGAACATCTCTGCTACAAGAATAGGCTGCGGGAACTGGGACTGTTCAGTCTTGAAAAGAGAAGACTTCGGGGGGACCTAATAGCTGCCTTCCAATACCTGAAGGGAACCTACAGGAAGGCTGGGGAGGGACTTTTTACGAGAGTGTCCACTGGTAGGACAAGGGGAAATGTGTTTAAGTTGAAGAAGAATAGATTTAGATTAGATCTTAGGAAGAAATTCTTCAGCACGAGGGTGGCAAGACTTTGGAATAAATTCCCCAGAGGAGCAATTACTCAGAGGTGGCTGCCTCCTCCCTGGAGGTGTTCAAGGCCAAGTTGGACAGAGCCTTGAGTAGCCTTATCTAGTTGAGAGGCGTCCCTGCCCATGACAGGGAGGTTGGATTAGATGATCTCTAAGGTCCCTTCCAGTCTAGGCCATTCTATGATTCTGTGTGAAGGTTCACAAGTTCAAGCATGTTCATTCATAACCTTTAAAAAAGTCTTTCTGAGTCACATTCATTCTGTACCAACACATGTGTGGTTCCCATTGTTCATGGTAGAGTTAAAATAAGAAAGAATTAATAAATGCATGAGATGAGTAGCTGCTGGCTACTCCAACTTTCATTTGGAGTAATAAAGGGTAATTTCCCATTATTTCAGACATGGTTATTTTGTTCTATGCATTGATTATGAGCAGTGGCAATTGCTCCTACTGTAAAAAAAAAATTAATTAGTTTTTTATTATGTTTATTCATTTGTTTATAAGTACCTACCATAACTTAAATAGTTCCATGGATTTAGAGAGTTAAAATAATGGATACATTTAAAGGTGACAAATCTCTCTAGTGTGTTTTGTGATAAGAGGAATGCTGTATGTCTTTCTAACCTAATTTTCTATAAGGCATTTTCAGTGAAACGTGTTTCCAGAGCAGCACTTTATTTGCTTACAGTCAAATTCTGGTCCCTGTCCCTGTGTTCCTGTAAGTGTCTCTATGTAAGTAAATAGCAGGCCAATTACAATTCAGCCACCACAGACCTTAGGTCTCTTCCCCAGTGTTACTGCTAGGGGCTGAATATGCTATTGTTACCTAAGACAGCAGGTGATTACAAACCAAGGTCTTATTCAAGAATGATTTTCTTCTGCACAAAGACATTCATCAAATGGCAAATATGCTTGAAGAAGAATACTTACTTTGTTAATTCAAAGCACCAAATTCACTGGCAGCTATTAAATCATAAATAAAGGCCTCCCAAAGACGGAGCTTGTGAGAAGCAGATCAAATACACCACACTAATCAAATAGGACACGCTAAATATTTAATGGCATCTAAGATTACTAACTTTGACAAGGCAATGCTCATACCTTGTTTGGTCACTTGGTTATTTGAATCTGACTTAACTTACTCAATATTTTTTATTTTAAGTGACTTTTTTTTTTAATTATTTCTTTCAGTGTTTGTTTTCTCTGTAGCTAGCAGAGGGATCTGAGTTCCATAGACCACCATCAAAGCACTCCAGAAACTGTTGCTGTTATCTAGCACTGGGATTCCGGCTGTTCCTGAGAGGTGATGACTGAATAGGAAAGTCAAGTTAGAAAATACAAAATATGTGTTCCATTTAACTAAAATAACTATACAGTTGAACAAACCCCCATAAAATCAGCTTTATAGATAAATACAAGAAAATCACACACCTTCAAAGTTTTTCACAATAACTTATTTGTCAAAACGCACTGTTATCTCCCATATAACATGAGATCATGTACACAAATCTGTTTGATAGTTACATTTCACTCAGGTGACTGATACAAAGGAATGTAGAATCATTCTTGAAACAAAGTTAAAGTTCTAATGCCAAATAAGAAAACCTTTGACAAACTGTAGATAACAAAGTATTCTTTCTCTATCAAACAGTTGCATCAAACTGTTGTATCTCATTCAGGATAATATATTTTGTTATATTTTAAAAAATTAAGTGAAAACACTTTCTTTGCTTTTAAAGAAAAAATTCCCCACTTGTAAAATATGTGAGTGGCTCAAGCTATTGAGCCTTGTGCTATTTTAGATAATTCAGAAATTAAGGGCAGTTGTCAATCTGTGCTGAACTCTGCTATGTCTATACAGCTACATAAAAGAGTAGCTTCTTTTCAGAGAGCTAACTGAAACAGTCCGAAACAGAGCGAAACAGAGCAAACAATTAATCACAACAGGTATGTACCCTTTGCTCCCCAGTCCTTACTATTTACCACTTCATACATTCCCTTGAACTTCTGCAAACACACATAAAAAATACACAGTATCCTAGAGATTTAAGAAGAAAACCAACAAATTCCAAGACCACAGTTCAATACTAAATAAAATAACACCGCTGTCAAGAGTTACGGCTGGACTGCCCACCAATCAACTGACCCTCTGCCTTCCAAAATAGGAAGAGAAAGTGAATAAGGCAGAGAGACTTAGGGATTGGAAAAGAAAACTAAAACAGCTTTAATGAAACAACAATAGTACTAATAAGGAAATAATTAACTATATACAAATATATATAAAACTAGTATTGAACTCAACCCTTCGCTGCCCCCAACGGCAATCCCCACCGATGCTGCACAGCAGGCAGGCACTGGGAAAATCCCAGGCTCAGCAGCAGAGGGAAACTGGATAGAGGAGCTGGGTTTCAGGAACTCAGGATTGGGATCAAAGGCAAAGAACAGAGTCATCATCAGATGCCAGCCACTGAAGAAGAGGGCAACCAAGAGAGCTTAACCCCCATGATTCCTCAGCTTTATAATGAAAATGAAAAATATGGAATGGAATACTCTTGTTGGTAACCTGTCCTGTCCATTCCTCACCGGAGGTGCAAACTTTTACTTCCTTATGACCCTTTTACTTCCCAGCATCCCCAACGTGTCACGCAAGATCTAACAGAGAAGTAAACAGTGATGTTGGTTATTACAGGATCAAGTATAAGCAAGAGACTTTCCGCATACTGATTCTTGGTAGTAGCTATAAACATCAGGTGTTATCACTTCTAGCAGCAGAGACTGTCTGCAAAAACATGCTGATAACCTCAGAAAGTGCAGTCTCTTAGAAGAGACTGAGAGGAAAACTAAAATCACTGAAGAGAACTCGTTTTGCTTAGCTCAGATCAGGATATACCCTCATGTGGTGGTTGTCATGACTCTTACTGTTTCAAAGACCACACATACTTGAACAGATTAGATGGTGGAACATGCCTGAATCATAAATCAGGTGCTGAATGCCACTGTTTTTGGTGAGTGGCAAGAAATATAAGAGGTGCAATACCACCGGACTCCTAACTTTTCATTGGTTAAAATGGGAGATAGAAGAAGAATGCACCTTGTTATCAAGCAAAGAAGAATCCTCAGGAATGGCTGTTTCTTCTCCTTCAGCCAATGAAGGTAACAGCCTGGAAGAGTTCTGCCTCCCCAGAACTGCTACCACAATTGCTTGATATTATTTCTCTTCCAGGAAGTTCTCAAAATTTGGGAAAGGAGAGCAATTCTGATACCATGCATTTGAAACAGCTGCAATTGTTTCTCTGAGGCATGAAACTGGAGAAATCAGTTTCCCAGGAACGATGATAAAGATTTTCATTTGAGCTGATTTAGATGTAAATGCAGTGAAATCTAGACGGGTTGCCCATGTCAGATTTAATGGTGATTTTTTTTTTTTGATGGTACATGCTTGAGCTGTGCTGTTACCCAGGCAACACTGACCTGCAAAATCAGCTGAGTCAGAAAATTGTCAGAAAATCATGCTGTCTATTCATCTTCCTGTCAGAGGATGAATAGACAGCATGATCTGGAGCATAATCTTTTCATTTAATCTATATTTAAGTTTAAGTATTTCCATTTGACGTAGACCCTGCATATTCACAAAAAAATTCACGGCATGCAAAATTTGCATTCATTGAATAGGTTTTGTTGCAGCATAAGCACTGACTACAACCAACCAAAGCAGTGGCTGCATTCCTCTCGAGTATGAGAAGATAAAGAAACACCAGTTATGTGCAAAGGAATGCTTAGGAAATGATTACACAAATGAGATACCAGTCAATTTTCATTTTTTTCGATTTGTTATCCTGGCATCACTGTTGGGAAAAGTTTTGTGTGCATCCTATGGCAAAGCAATAAAATGCACTCTGCTCAAACGCCCCTGCTTTAGAACTGATGCCTGGCAGCATTTTCAGAGAGTGAGAGGTTACCACACTTATCCCCTGCTGTATCTAGCCTACTCTTTCCTTTGTTTCCTTGACTAACCCTGTTGTCATTAAAAACACCATCTCTTTGACAAGCTTGACAAGGGAACTTTGTCTTGTCTTCTGTCACACAGGGTCAAGGGACAACCAGTTGGCCTTGCCTGTTTCATTGGAAAAATTCATGTCCTTTTAGTAGCAACACTGTTAGGACCTTTCAAAGCTTTGTTAGTCTTTGTTGAATTAATTATTGTCTCGCCTCTTGAGTCTTGTGTTCCAAAGATGGCTGAAGAATTATTGTGATGTCTAGCTTGCTCCCTGTCACATCCATCACCCATTGATAAAGTCTTTGCCAGGAGAATGTGATAAATAGCTAGGATTCCCTCTTGATAGCTCAATGAAGAATGGATGTTGTAAGCAGCAGTTCTTCAAATTAGTTTCTAGAAGACAAATATTTAAATGACCTGACTGTCTTGATCTTTAACTGGATCATCTGTTTCTCATTCCAATTAAATTCTAATACACTATTTATCCTTCCTACAAAGGAAGTCCACAGGAGGACTTATGAAAGATGACAGTCTGGATCTTTTGGTAAGTCACGGAGTTGCTAGATCCTAGTCATCTCCAGGCAAGGCCTACTCATGACACATATAGACATTTCTGTAGGCACCCTTGGATCCCTACCTGCCATTTCTATCTCCTTCCTACTCTGCTAACCCAATGAAACACAGCAAAGACTAGTTTAACTGGAAAAGCAAAGAAGGAGCAGTTTGACTGGGATATCTGAGAGATACTCGGTAAAAGAGAGACATCATACGAGCACTAGGGAGGATGAAAGAAAAAACACATCTTGAGCACTTCTTCATAGTTTTTTTTTGAGCATAGTAATTATTCTTCTGCTCATATCTCCATGACCCTAGGGAAAAACATACCTGTATACAGCCTAACATGCAGTGATCCTGCCCTGCTACCATGGCCTTATGTCAAGGATTAGGGCTGGGCTGGTCATTAAACGCTGACAGATGCTCTCTAACCCCTCTCCCTCCCCAAACAGGAAGGGAAACAGAATAAGGCAGATACTTACAGACTGGAAAAGAAAATTAAAACAGCTTTAATAAAATTATAACAGTACTAATAAGGAAATAATGAGAATAATGAAATATATACAAATACATATAAAACTAGTAATGAACTCAAATACCCCCCAATTCACCCCCATAGCAATTACCACTGATGCTGCAGAGCAGGGCAGGCATAAGGGAAATTCCAGGCTCAGCAGCAGAGGGGAACTAGATACAGGACCTGGATGTCAGGAATTCAGGATCAAAGGCAGAAAAACAGAATCTGTTCTTCTTCAGAGGATGGGGAAAGAGAGGCTATTCAGCCTTGCCTACCACTTCCAAGCTAACCTTCAAAAAGCATTTCTCCTATACTGTGAACAGTTAGATCATACACTCCTTAGGGCAAGGGGAAAGAGATTACATCCTCCCAGGAATTTTCAATCAATTAACATCATCTAAATCCAGTTGGCAGCCAGTCACGAGTGGAGTCCCCCAGGGCTCAGTGCTGGGCCCACTTCTGTTTAACACGTGTATCGATAACCTGAATGAGGGGGTTGAGTGCACTCCCAGAAAGTTTGCAGATGACATCAAGCTGAGTGGAAGTGTTGATCTGCTTGAGGGTAGGGAGGCTTTGCAGAGGGATCTCGACTGACTTCATCAATGGGCTAAGACCAATTGCATGAGAATCAACAAGGCCAAATGTCAGGTCCTACACTTTGGCGACAACAATCCCTGGCAGTGCTACAGGCTTGGGGAAGAGTGGCTGAAAGGTGCTCAGCGGAGAAGGACCAGGCGTTGTTGACTGACAGCCACCTGAACATGAGCCAGCAGTGTGCCCAGGTGGCCCAGAAAGACAACAGCATCTTGGCCTGTATCAGGAATAGTGTGGCCAGCAGGAGTAGGGAAGTGATTGTACCCCAGTACTCAGCACTAGTGAGACCACATCTCAAGTCCTGTGTTCGATTTTGGGCCCTCACTACAAGAAGGACATTGAGGCACTGGAGCGTGTTCAGAGAAGGACAATGAAGCTGGTGAGGGGTCTAGAGCACAAGTCATATGAGGAGGGGCTGGGAGAACTGGGGTTGGTTGTTTAGCCTGGAGAAAAGGACGCTGAAGGGCCTCTACAACTGCCTGAAAGAAGGTTTTAGAGAGGTGAGGGTCAGTGTGTTCAACCAAGTAACAAGTGATAGTACAGGAGGAAATGTCCTCAAGTTGCACCAAGGGAAATTTAGAGTGGATATTGGGAAGAATTTCTTTACTAAAAGGGTTATCAAGCATTGGAATGGGTTTCCCAGGGCAGTGTTAGAGGTCCCTTCCCTGCAGGGCTTAGGGATATGGTTTAGTTGAGGACTTGTCAGTGTTAGGTTAATGATTGGACTCAATGATCTTAAAGGTCTTTTCCAATATAGGCAATTTTGTGATTCTGTAAATATGCCATAGTAGCTGACCTATCTAAATACAAGGGAAAAAATATCATTCTATAGCAGGGGCTGCACAGAATTTGTAAAGACATGGGCCACCAGCCTGTTGGGCACAGGGTAGCTGCTGTTGGAACATCTGGATTTAAAATGGCTGAATGAAGCCCTTTAGCAACCTGCAAAAGTGTGGCACTTGAGGTGCTCCTGCAGTAGCCACTGCTTGCAGTGGGTTCACAAGTTTTAAGCAACTTTGAGACAGCTCAGTAATAATGCAAAAGGAAGTAAGACAATAAAATAAGGAAATAAGACAATAAAATACCTAAACCTTTATCTATACATATTTTTAAATTAACCTGAAAAGTCTTAGGGAAGACACCTTGGTAAGATTTCAGTCAGGTCAGAAAAAACACTGAGACACAGGAACAGGCGGGCATGCTGAACGGGGTTTGCAGCTTAGCAAGATGTCTGCAGTAATCTGCAAAGCCAAATGACACTTTCCAGGCTAAGCTACTCATTAAATTCACAAATCTTGCAAGTCAACTTAATCCGTGCTCAAAGGAACATGGAGATTTGCACCTGTCCCCTGAAATCAGGCAGAATATGTGCCTTGGACCTGAGCTGGACAAAATAGAGAGGTGCTAACTATGTTTTTCTCTGAGACCTCCAGGTCAGGCAGGAGGAAAGTGAAGCCAGATTAACTGAAATGGAAAGAAATATTTCTGTGAACTCTGGTAAATTGAAACAGCTGAGTCCTACAGTTCTGTAATCTGAGCATCAGCACAAACTGAAAGGGACAGTCAGAATGGTAAGGATGAAGGTAGCCAACATTGTGATTTTTTTTTTTTCTCAAACCATTATTAAAAAAAGCATCTCCAGGAAACTGTGGTTGCTACAGAAGTTCATAGGCCAAAATAACAGATCAAATTGTGGCCAAAGCTGGCAGCAAGCAAAAGTCACCGCATTTCTGAGTAAAAGAGAGTCAGCAAGGGACTTCATGGAGGATCTTTAACACATCCACCGGAGCTAAGTGGATACAACAGGAAGATCCAGAAGAATTTGCTGCCATGGAAATGAACTGCAATCTATCATCCATAATTTTTCCTGCATAAAGAGAAATCCAATTGTCTGAAAACATGAGGCAGAAGAAACTGAGTTGATATTTCAATTTAATTCACTTCAGTTCACCTTATTGACTTTGACAGTATGCAGAACACTATATTTTATCACTTGGGTGTCACTGTTCTTCATTTTTTGCATAGTGAATATGATTATGGCTATTGATGTACTCATGAAATATGCACTTAGATTCCTCCGTACTGTTTCTGGATGTGTGCCTGTGGGTATCAAGAATTGTTCTGTGGTGGCTGGGGGTTGAAGAGGGGTCAGGGGGGAAAGAGGTGGGTGAATCTTGCAAAAGCAACCTCTATAAGGTCATGGACCTCTTTCTTTACAGAGTTCGGTGCTGTTGCAGAGTCTATAATGTCATTATAGTTTCCAAGAAGGGCTCTGTTTGTTCCATCTCATTGGCATATCCTTACAGAAATGATTATGAGCTAGACGACAATTATAAACCATGTGAGAGAAAAAAGATTAGCAAGAGCTCTTGACAGGATGATCATAACCTGGAAAATGCCGTTCTCCTCACCCTCCATGACAGATACATTTTTTTCTGAAAAATGAAATCCGAAAATATAGATTACTCTGCAGACATCCAACTTTGCTTTCTGCCATGCCTGAGGCAGTGGTTCAGGCTCACTGCTCATGCAGTACGCCCAAGTACTGCCAGTGTATCTGAAGAACCTCCTGCCTGGATTTAAATAAAAGACAACATCCACCCTATTGAATCATTTTCCCGTCTTGCCTGAACTACACTGCTTTTCCCAAACCTCGGAGACGTTCTGGGTTTTCTGGCTTTTTTTTTTTTTTGCTTTCATGTTTTTTTGCTCTTCTCCTTCATCAGCGGCAGTTTGGAAAAATGAGAATGCTCAAAAGGACCTTCAGCCATCCTCATGCCTATGAAGTGATCCTTTTGCACCTTTCAGTTTTACCACTAGATGGAAGCCTTGACCTCCAGAGTTACTCCGTTAGATTCCAGACCATTCAAGCGCCCACATGAGCCTCTGGGTGAGCTGTTAACCTACACTGAGACAGATATTTAAGTAACAGTTGCTGCGCTCAGACATTTCTGTAGCTCACTGGTTCATACATGGAAGGTATAAAACCGTATAAACCTCCTAGGTGTGGTGGCATTCTCAGACAAAACTGTAGAGATTCCAGAGCTGTGTAAATATTTACTAACAATACAGACCTAGATTGGATTGGCCATTGTTAAGTAAAGGCAAGAGAGTGGAATCACGGTTTTCCACCAGTCTCAGCACAGGGAGTAGCCACCGGTGGTATACAGCTGGGGCTGCAAAGCCAGCTGAAGGCTATTCCTTCCAGCAACACTGAGCAACCCAGCACACTTCCAAGGTCCCTGAATAGAATGTAAACAGTGGCTACACACTCCGAGCTTCCTACAACATTTCTGGTTGCTAGCCCCACATGACTGAAGAATGAGTCTTCAATTTGTTTCTGTAAGAAATCACTCATCAAATGCTTCCTATGAATGAACATTTTTATATCTTATTTATGAGCAGCCCAATGTGAATTGTTATGCTCAGAATTCAAGGTGCTTAGGAGGTATGGCTCTCATGGGATAGTTCTCTGACTGAGGAAGTAGCTCTCAGTAATGGGATATGAACTGCTGAATACTCATGATCATGAACTCACAATTTGCTTTTGAAGAAAACTCATGTTGGATGTTAGCCAACATCAATGAGATCAATGGGAAGTATTTCTGTTCCCAAGTGCCAAGTCAGATGCTAAGAACTCTACCGTTTTAGCAGACAGCAAAATCATTTCAATACTTAGACAAAGCAAACAGGAAACACAGTTTATAAAAATTTCCTTAGAAACTCAGAAGGCTATTTCTGAAAAGAAGTTCTGATGCTCATGCATCATTAGTCCTTACTTTTATAAGCCATAAAAGCTCCAGGGGCAAAGAGATGAAGATGTTTCTTGCACTTTGATTATTTTTTGAAGAAAAGTGTAAACATCTGCTCTAATCTTGCTGTTTATCCCTGTGATTGCTTTCACACATGGTACTACACTATCTGCACTGTCTGAAAATACTTTGAATTAATTTCTGAAACCAAATGCACTTCAGGTTGCTGGTGTTCCTTTAAGAAGTGCCATTTACTGTGAAAGCCATTTGGAGAAAAGAAGCAAAGATGGTGTTGATAATATTATCAGCATGGAATGGAAGACGATGTCACTGTACTTCATCACTCCCTTCTGTGGTAGGGCTTATGTTTATTGAGTAGAAAACTGTAAATAATAAATATGTGGTAAGCTTTTATAAAGAGCATCTTTTTGTAACACTAATCATTTTCAGTTTTCCATGATTTGCAGAAGCCTCTGATTTTACAAGCAGAAAATGCACATACACAAAGTGGACCCTGCTAAATGGAAGAGGTGAGAGTGCCAGTCTAATTACTAAAATTCGAATTCATAATTAAATTCAGTTTTAATCTATAGTTATAACAGAGTCATGTGAACATTCATTTTATGGGCCAGACTGCTTAAATCTTTTATTCCATTGATAAAGCAGTTGCTGCCTAGGCATGCACCAAATTCAATAGATTTACAATCTGTTCTTTAGTCTAATTACTAATAAAGCTGTCCACAGAAAACTTTCTTGGATGACTCGGTTTTACAAAGTGTAATGTGGTTTCAGCAGTCAGAGATGTAAGTCAAAGGCTGCGCTGGTTCCAATGCCTGATACAATTAGGTCAATGGCATGAAGCCACTGGAGTGTGGGGATGCAAGCAGACTGCACTGTGCCCAGGAGTCAGAGCCATGGTCATATTTGCCCTTGCTGTCAAAAAAAAAAAGAGAATGGCAGTGACAACAGTGGCTAGAAGGATCTTTTCAGAAATAAAAACTGTCAGGCTGGCCTTGCATTCTCACGCCCGTAGGCAGCTGTCCTACAAAGTACTCCCACTTCCTAGAAATTTCAGTAGTTTTTCTGGGTGCAGACAGAGAAACTTGTCACTGAAAAAATCTGAACAACTTGGTCTAATGAAAGATGAAAACTGCTGTGCTCTCAGGTCTGACTCTTTCCTTACGTGAGCAGTAGCATAAAAATGCGAGGAGAGATCAGAATAAGGTCTCACTGCAAGTGAGAACTCATCTCAAATGACTTACGCACCCCTGGAAAAGTGTCCATCTTGTTAAACTTTGTGCAGCATCTTCCGAAGTATAGGAGTTTTCTCCCCATTTTCTTCCTGCTCCTTACCTCCACTTTCATGGAGTTTTGTCTTAGTTTCACCCTGCCTCCAAGCTGTGTGTTAATTCAGCTGTAACAAAGTCAAAACTGGAACGAGTGGCATACTGTCCTGCTTGAACATTGTTCTGGCTATGAAATGGCTTACCTCACTTACCCTTCACGTTTGTGATCCAGATCGAATGCGTCAAGTTTGACATTGCATCTGTGCACTCCTCCCACAACTGTTTCTCTTGCACAGAGGTGTAGATACAGGTGATTTCCACCTTGAAAAGTCATGTGGACTTGCCTGTGGATTATATGGAAATTATTGCTAAAAACTACTGAGAAGGAGCCGAGTGTATACAGACTTGAAGCCTCCTTTCATTTAGTGCAGTCTGATTTCAGCTATTTATAGATTGGTTCTAGATTTTTCTTCACAGAAAAAAAAATCTCAGTCATACCCTGTTCTTGTTTAATGTGGAAAAGGAGGTGATTAGGAGGGACTAGGAAACACAGACCAGATAGATGGAACATTCTCATCTGTGAGGTGAATGTTCACCTTACGACCACTCATGCAAGGGTCAAACTGATTTTTCCCTGGCCCTGAGGGTCAGATTATCCAGTCTGTTATGGATGTGCTATGTGGCATAAACATGACAGAATCTCAACCAGAGCCTTAAAGGAGCTAGAGATGCCTGTAGAGAACCCCTTAATACAAACCAGACCTGCTGTGGAGGTGGAAGGAAGATATTGGATATGACACCACCCAGATCCCAAAGCAGTCTGTATTCACAGGGCACTACACCCAGTGTCACAACCCTTGATTCAGATGCACTGTTACGTGAACTCAGGCAGCATGATTTGGGATTTGAACTGGTGAGTCCCCAGAATGGCTTGGGAGTGTCCCTGTCATCTAGGGAACCTCAGTACTGTGCTTCATTCTCAGGTGCAGACATCCCTTCTGGCATCTTCCCTCAACAGAGGTGGACAGGGAGATGTCAGAAAAGGACCTCGACCAGGAGTGGAAGTCACATTAAGGATGTTTAATTGTGGAGTGGGAAAGGAAGCACTTGGTAGTTTTTTAGCGCAGAGGCATAGGCTTCCACCAGGTGACCAAAGCTAGAGTGGATTTCTAATGCCCTACAAGCAGTCCCTTTCTTCGCTTGCCCATGTGTAGCTTCAAAGCAGTGGAAAAAGAATTTCGTAATTTCAAGAGAGATATTCTTACAAAAGAGCTCTTGAGCTGCTGGAGACTTACTGTAACTTGAGTACCTCCAGGAGTCCTGAGGCATGCGACTTCCAGAGATTTTATTGTAAAATGGAATTTGGATAAACACCAGTAGCACCTCATCACTCAGTATCTGCCTTCCTTACGTCTGCTTTCTATCTGCCCTGGCCACTCAGCTAGAACTGATCGGTGACCCACTAAAATCAATAAAAGATACATAATAACAGCATACATACAACTCAGCATCCCAACAAACTGCTTGTTTGGTCATTGTTGTCTAAATCTCAATTATGTGAATTTTCTGGTTCAGGGCACAAAATGCACTCTGCATGTACATACATGGGCTATTGATTTCACTAACTCAAAGCAGTGAAATCAGGTGCTTAATGTACCACCTACTTGATAAAATTGTGCTGCCTCGCACTTAGAAGGGAACAAATTCCCCTGGAGATGATTCAGTGGATCTGTTTCTCTTCACTGACTTTGAAGGGAGTCCAGAGAGATAAATTTCCCAGCCTGGTTGTCTAAACTTCAGCAGTCAGACCACTTGCCCATGCATCTTCTCCAAGAACATCTGCTACCTGGGAGCAAGGGAGATCTCCTGGAGCACAGTCACAGTCCTCCATCCCCAGTGCTGTGCAGGGCAGCAGACAGGCAGCCCATGGCCAAGGGCCTTAGTGTAACAGCCACAGGGTGCTCAAAATCAGGGGAGTTCCTTCCTGTGCAAGGGCTTTTTACTAATCTGCAATGCAACAGAGTGGGGGCTGGTCCTCACACATTTCTTAACTGCATGGAAAACGAAAACAAAGCCAAGTCGTAACTGAAGACCAGCCCTAAAATTAATTTTAAAAACAATGTAATGAATATCATGGAAAGTTTTCCTCTTATAACCAGATCTGTACAAATAGTGAAAAAAGCAAATAGCAATGTCTCTCTGTTAAAGACTAAATAAATGCTCTGCTACTGAGGATGCTGTTGAAAGTTGAGCTCACACTTGGCAAATAAAGAGCTCAGATTAGCAGCAGTATTCATAGCCCTTTAGATTTACTAACACACACGAAATAACAAAGACCACACTCTTACAGAGCTTCTTATCTTCATAGCTCTATGTGAGCATTACCTAGTCATACACCTCAACAAATCCCTCTATCTTCTCAATTCCCCAGAAAGACCAAGCTTCAATCATGCATCTGCCTTATGGGAAGGTTGGCTTTTCCATGTGTCCAGCCCCTTGCATCCCTACAGGGTGGTTAGATATGGCTGTGGTCTTCTGTCGCTCACACTAGAAGAGAAACCTACAGCAGATAAATCACTAGGTAGTTACTGAACTGTAAACCACTGCTACTTTTTGTTGGTTGGTGAAATGATCCAGAGCCCGCACTCAGTTCCCTGAGCCATCTAACACCCTTTCCACAGCCATTGCAAAATTATTCACAAGCTACACCATAAGCTTCCACCATTATCACCCATTAAAATTTTTCCTTACTTACAGAATGTTTAAACATGTGTTATTATATCATGGCTGATATAATCATGGCTGTCAATGTGGGTGGGGAGGTGAATAAGACTTCTTTGGTCCATTTACTTCTTCCAGTGCCCAAAACCTTTGCCAAAAATGCAAGAAAGGAAGCAATCACTCAAACAATCCAATAAACATTTTCTTCATGTGGGTGATCTCATGATACAGCAACCACAGTAACTATAATAGTTACTAAAAAACCCTTTTCTACCCTAGATAAATGATCTTATCCCACAAGAAATGTTTGTCTAGCAGAAACAGGCAGTATGCTAAGATAGTTACATTAACTACAGTTTATTGGTTAGTATTATAAAGCTCCTTCAATAAAGAGGAATATAGAGGCATCTATCTACATAGGAGAATACCATCATAAGCCTGAACACAGTTTCTCTACCACCCACGTGTAGGCTTCTTTAACAATGAAGAGAAGCACCATGCAGTGTGAATCACCCTATGGGTGTCTGGCTTTCTCCATTCACTGAGCCAGGCAGATGACTCGGTGCTCAGAGGAGTGCCTAATATTAAGCAAAATTCATTCTGCCTGATACCTTTTTGGTATGATCACTGTTCCCCTGCAATAGAAAATGGAGCGGCACACAGATCTTCACTCAATGAACTCCTCCCTGATTTCATGTATAGACAATCTCCATTCTTCTCTTTCAAATCTTCTTTCAGAAAAATAATTTCCTTTAGATTTCTCTCCCAGTGGAAACTTTTTCTTTATCCCATGCTTGTACTCTAGGCTGGTGACGAATGCCTCTCACACTTTTTTACCTAGAAGTTAACACTACTACGTCCTCTGGGCAAAAATCTGTTTGTCTCATATGATGAGCACAGACTTGTGTAGAGTGTAAGGAGAAGATGACATAATCCTTGTTTACAGTAGTACAGATTTTCCTATATTCCTGCAGTGCCTTGCACTAAATATTCTCCAAAGTTCAGCTGTATGAGGACAATAAGCAGAGGCATTTTCACTGTGGTTTCCTGGGAGCATCAGGAAAAAAGTGGATTTTTGAGAAAGGTGAACAAATAGGGTAGGGACCCTGAAGATGAACTAAGTTTTTAGACCTTTTTTTCTCTTATGTTTTTCTTAAAGGCTTTTATGATTCTTAGATCTGTAGCATTATCATGGAAAACAGCTTAAAAGGAACTATTTATGAGATCAGTCCTGCAAGCACAGAATACTGTCCATAGTGCATAGTCCAAAAATACGATGTAGTTCCGTAACATATAATGCAGAAACAGGGCACAGTAAGCAGTCCCAGAAATGCCAACATACACATATAAGTGTACAAACGATTTATCTATTCAAAAGTAAATTTAACATTTTTATATAGTAGTGCCATTTGCTGAACAGATAAAAAGAATGAACAGTGTTGCCTTAGAGTTAAGATTAACAGCGCATTTTCAGACAATGAGCATAACTTTCAATGGTTTCATGCATTTCTATTTCACCCAGAATCTGTATCTAAACCATTTCATGAAAGTCACACACCATTTCTTTGAGCATAAACAACATTCCTCACTCACAGACAAGAACATGCTGATCAGCTTTCTTGAATAGCTACTTAAAGGAGAGATGATGAATTTACTCCCTATTCTCTGTGGAGTGGCATTTTTTTACAGGCTCGTGTGCTGTGATGAGTACTTGATGATCCATAGCTGACTGGCTCTAATGCCACTTGATCCTTTAGAAATTAAGAGGCAAGAGGCTGCAGCCTATTGTGTAACTCCATTACTGGGATTTGGATTAAGAGTGTCTTGCATATGTTATTGTCTTTCTTTTAGCTGCTACACGTTAGGTGCCTTGAGAACAGCTTTTGGAAACCTTCTTCTCAAGTCATCCTTTTACTGCCCATCTGGGGTCCCTGAAAAGATCTATTTGCCAGTGTGAGCTGCATGGGCCCAAGTCTCGGGTGAAGTCCAGCAATCAGCAGAGAAAAAAGAGTAAGTTTAGAAAGATTTTTTTTCTATCTCATTTCCATCTGCATTCCAAAACTTGATCTATTTACTACTACAGTAAATGCTTTTATTTGCATAACTATTTCTACGTTCACCCTATAAAGATTTAGCCTGTTATAGTATTGCAATGACTGTTTTCTCAAAAGATCTGTTATAGTGGGTATAACAGTGGGTACAATAACATTTAGGACTTTTCCTTTCATCTCTGAGAATTTGGTGCCGTTTTAAAGTCTAAACACAGCTTGCTTGCTCCTGTTTTCTCCTGGGACATGGGGCTTCCTACTGCAGTGCACCCCTCCTACCCCAAGGCACACAGCCCCTCTACACCCAGCAAATCACTTATGTGGAATTTTATGGGAAGGAGTTAAATTAACAGGGAGCAGTGAAATGAGAGTTTAGACATTCTCCTCCCCTTTGCCACAACAGAGAAGCCAGAGTGATGCCATTATTCCAGCTGTGGCCCAAAGGAACCAAGAAAGAAGGTCAGTGGGACTAAGCAGGGCTGTGCAGGGCCAGGTCAAATCCTGTAGCACGATGGAGAGAAGATACATATCAATCTTATTGTCATGAACAGGACCTTCTTCCTGAAAGGCAGAATGTTTAAATCCTGCTGGATTTCCTTGCACTTGTGAGCAGCTGGGCTTTGATTTGTGTATCAAATAGCCTGGAGCTAAGAGAGGCAATCAGCAACTTCGACTGTTGGACATTGTCTCTTGATGTGTCTTCCACCGTGACTGATATTGTTACTTTTATTCTTCCAGACAATCCTCCCCACCTCCACACCTCATCAAATCAAACAACATACTCAGAGAGGATAAAACCACCCAGCTGTGTTCAGGATGATACCATGAAACTTAAACATCATTAGAGGCCAGCTCCAGGCAGTCGCGCTGCCAGTCGCTACTGCGGAGGTCTTGGCAGGTTCACCAGGAAGCATTTTGCTACATCACAAAAACTCTGGCTGAGGCACATCAGAGCTGAGGAGAACAACCATTAGATACTCTGTCACCTGCGTAGTGCAGCTTTCCACCCTACTGAAATTAGAGTGTAACTGGTGCCTAGATAACTTTGTCGGTTTGTTTTTTCCCCGCCACTAGCTATGTGATGCTACTAGAATGTGTAGCATTCCAAAATCAGCCAGGTATTCTCGTAGCCAAGCTGTTACCACAACCAGAGGTGAGCTAAGTGTATGCTCTGATTCACTTTGTACACTCTTATGATCATAAAATCATACAATCATAGAATCATAGAATGGCCTAGGTTGGAAGGGACCTTAGAGATCATTTAATCCAACCTCCCTGTCATGGGCAGGGATGCCACCTCTCAACTAGACCAGGCAACACATGGGGACCCAGCGGGAATCAAATCCGCGTCATTGTCGTCAGATCCGTAGCCTTCTTTAATATCAAAGCTGCATCTTGAGATAAATCAGGGAAGTATCATTAGAAGTCTCCCTGGAAACATTCAAGGTCAGACTGGGCAGGGCTCTGACCAGCCTGATCTAGTTAAGGATGTCTCTGCTTACTGCAGGGCAATTGAACTAAATGACCTTTTAAGGTCCCTTCCATCCCAAAACATTCTATGATTCCATGAGTCTATGAATACAGAGGGACCTGGACAGACTGGATTGATG
>NW_009701987.1:0-221 GCF_000703405.1 Apaloderma vittatum
CGGGGATCCCCCCTGGGCAGGCGGTAAAAAGAAATTTGCTGGTGATTAATCGATCATTGATCTGTAAAGATGAGATCTGCTTGAAGGGCCGGGAGTCGCTTTGGGGCCGGGGCTGCTCTGGTGGGTGCTTCCTCGGCTCTGCAGCTTCTTGCCAGGTCATCAGAAAGTTACAAGGGTTTGTTAATTAGGTATAAAGTTTATAATCACTTATAAAGAACTTA
>NW_009701987.1:253-3265 GCF_000703405.1 Apaloderma vittatum
ATAATCATTAATGACTATCCATAAATAAATTTTTTAGAATTATAGATGATGTAAACCAATATATTAATGTATAATTAGTATATAAATGAGCTATTTTGTAATTATTATGTCCCCACCTACTGGGCTAGATGATCTTTAAAGGTCCCTTCCAATGCAACACATTCTATGATTCTATTAATCATACAATCTATTAATATAGAAATATATTTTTATATTTTATAATAATACATTATTATAAATACTAAGCTTTATTCCTTAACTTGTCAAAAACTAATGACGCATTTCTGCTCCTTTCTCCAGGTTTAGCTCACCGAAGGAGTCAGGCAGGTGCCAGCACTGGTGTGAGAGTAGGGTAACATATGGCAGGGAACAGAAGGAAGGGGGGGTTGTGGCGAGAAAATCACTTTGCACAGCCAAGTGCTGCGCTGTAGCTCGCACCAGCCTTGCCTTTCTGCGGTGCTGACTTGAGCGATGTGTGATGGGCTGTGTGGAAAGAAAGCGCAGCCAGCTTCCGATGAAACCATGACAGCTACACAGAGGGAGTCCTTCAAGTAAGACCTCTGTGTCTCAAGAGAAGTATCCCAAAATAGCGGATGTTTGAAACGTTCTCACTTAAATCACTCCACCTTTCTGCCCTTCATCTGTAAGATGAAGAAGATACTCAAATTAATTTGCCTTGTGAACCTTCTGAAAAAAAAAAAAAAGCTGTATTTGTGAAGCATCCGTTACAGTAAGAACAACATAAAAACCCAAGAGAAAATCTACTAAAATATTTTTCGATTCAGCACTGCTTCTCAATGGTATATATTAAATAAAGCCCAAGGCTGTACAATGAATAATAAGGATTATAAAAACTTTAAAGTAGCAATTCAATAAGCACTATTCATCTTGCAAGCATTATTTATCTTCTGCACTGAAAAAGCCTGGGGGCCTGGTGAAAAAAAAGTAGTTCTGCAAGCACCCTTCTGAGGATTTGTGCCTTAAATTGGTGCATTGCGAGCTCTGACTCAAAGCTGCCTTATGACTGTGGGATTGATACGTGCTTTCTCTGCATAGCGTCTCTGACTGAGGGATGAAGTCAAGAATAGTCTAGGGATCCACAGTATACCGAGTTTCTCCATTGTAACCTGGACAACGCAGAGTTTGCTGATATCAACTGACTTGAAATAATGATGATAAAGTTACTTGTTTCTTGTTTATCACTCCAGGACTTCAGCATGCTAAACAAAGATTTTGCGAATTTTCCCAGGAACCTAATGTTATTCTGACATCCCTGTAACAGTTACAGAGTTCCTTTCCTTTGCTGTGACTGCCTGTTAAAGAGTTTATTCTCTTTCCTTTGCTTTGAAATCCTCTCAATCTAGTGAGTGATTCTTAGTAGGGCTGAGCTGGCTCCTCGTTAAACAAACTGGTTCAGGACTTCAGCGTGGTAAAAACATGGGACAACTATTTGATACTTGGTATTTCTATCAGGTTGACACTGCCAAGTCTGCAGTTGTCGCTCCAGCTAATACGCTTGCTAAGTGCCAAGATATTAATCTAGGCAGTGGCATCTAATCAAAATTACCCCAGTGCAGAAGAGGAAAAGCAAATTCAACCACAGCAATGAAGCATAACGTCTCTTCCGAAACGCTGCCAGTGCCAAGGGCCAATGGTTTTGTTTTATTAGGCGGTGACAGGCCTTTTCCCAACACCGCTGACATAGGACAAAAAGATAACTTTGCCTTAAACTATTTAGAGTTGAAGGTTAAAGGTAACAGACAGGCAAGTGTTATTAGTCAAAAATATTAGAAATGTTAGATATTAGACAACTGGTTCTGTTTTAGTGACTCTGCATTCTTCAGGCAGATGAATATTAAGAAAGGTCCTGAGATCAGTGAAGTAGATCAGCAAATTGTTAGAGAGTTCCCATACCAAAGCAAGAAGCAGCATGAAAGCAAGACAAACCTTGCATGAAGATTCAAGTTAAGGGCTGATGGTACCATCTCCTTTTTCACACTCTGTTGCTTTCAGCTCTGGCTTGAACTCTGTTAAACTTTAATGTCAACAGAAGTTACATAGTGACTTGCTCAGAAAGGCTTCCCACTTTTCAAAAATAAATTTCAAGTGTAGAAGAAAACTAAATCTAAACTCAGTTGTGGTGAAAGACTGCAAAACTACATCTAGCTCCCCAAATGCAACACCTTTAAGCCACTAATCGGAGGTACAGCACAATGCTGCTACTTGCAGTAGCTGGGGGAAGAGTCTGTGCTGTGGCCTCTCAGGGAAAAGTCCAGCAGAATGGAAGGCAGAGGGGGGCAGTAGCACCTCAAACTGTGGGTGTTACATCTGGCAAGCGAGAGCCACAGTTGGGGGAGACTTCTATATTTCATCAACTCAAAGCTTTTTCATAGACTTCCTAAGTCACCTTAAAGCCAGAGTGATGTTTGCCCTCTGAATGAATCTCTGATTTTAATAACTAAATTATTAATCATACATTTTCTTTACTCTTTTATATGGCTTTGTCTGTCTTTGTCATAGTACTCATTTCCTCTGCAGCGTGCTTGCATCTTTCCAGAGACCTACGAATCTGGACGACTTTCCTTTTCACAGCAACACAGAACGTTCTGAAAGATCTGAGAAGAATTATTGATTCTTATATCATTCAATTCTTAAAAACAACATGTCATTCCAGAGAACCTCACAAAATTCAGGTAAAAGGTATACCAGGAGGTACAGTACTTAAGAGCAGTACTGGTCACTGGATGCCAGTCTCCCCAGTTCCTGGCACCTGGACATACGCTCCTCCAAGGCCTCTCTAATTTCTCACACATAGAATCATAGAATGGCCCAGGCTGGAAGGGACCTTAGAGATCACCTAGTCCAACCTCCCTGTCATGGGCAGGGACGCCTCTCGACTAGATCAGGCTACTCAAGGCTCCATCCAACTTGGCCTTCAACACCTCCAGGGAGGAGGCAGCCACAACATCTCTGGGAAATTTATTCCAAAGTCTTGCTGCCCTCGTACTGAAG
>NW_009701987.1:3322-4113 GCF_000703405.1 Apaloderma vittatum
AACACTCTTGTGAAAAGTCCCTCCCCAGCCTTCCTGTAGGTTCCCTTCAGGTATTGGAAGGCAGCTATTAGGTCCCCCCAGAGGCTTCTCTTTTCCAGACGGAACAATCCCAGCTCCCGCAGCCTGTCCTCATAGCAGAGGTGCTCCAGCCCCTGGATCATCTTTGTGGCGCTCTGAACATGCTCCAACAGATTTATATCCCTCTCACAGTGGGGAGACCAGAACTGGACACAGTATTCAAGGTGGGGTCTCACAAGAGCAAAGGGGGAGAATCACCTCTCTTGACCTGCTGACCACGCTTCTCTTGATACATCTCAGGGTGTGGTTGGCCTTCTGGGCTGCATGAGCGCCCTGCCGGCTCATGTTGAGCTTTTCATCTATCAACATCCCCAAATCTTTCTCTTCAGGGCTACTATCAACCCAGCCTGTGCCCAGTTTGTATTTCTGCCTAGGACTGGCCCGACTCAGGTGCAGGACCTTGCCTTTTGACTTGTTGAAGCTCATGCAGTTTGCACTGGCCCATTTCTCAAGCCTACGAAGGTCCCTCTGGATGGCATCTCTTCCCTCAAGTGAGTGCGCAGCACCACAGAGCTCGGTGTCGTCAGCAAACTTACTGAGGTTGCACTCAATGCCGTCATCCATGTCGCTGACAAAGATGTTGAACAGCACCGGACCCAGAACAGACCCCTGAGGAACTCCACTTGCCACTGGTCTCCATGTGGACATCGAGCCATTGACCACAACCCTCTGAGTGCGACCATCCAGCCAGTTCTTTATCCACCGAGTGGTGC
>NW_009701987.1:4140-4525 GCF_000703405.1 Apaloderma vittatum
GGATTGCATGTGGGACAGTGTCAAATGCCTTCCACAAGTCCAGGAAAATGACATCTGTTGCTTTTCCCATGTCAAGCAGCACTGTAGCTTTGTCGTAGAAGGCCACTAAATTAGTCAGGTACGATTTGCCCCTAGTGAAGTCATGGTGGCTGTCATGCTCCTCTTCCAATCATTTAAATCCCTCCCTTTTCCTATCTTTGGTTACTCCCCTAAATATGTCAAGGTCCCATCCAGAGGGACCTCAACAGGCTGGAGAGGGGGGCCCAGGCCAACCTCCTGAAGTTCAACAAGACCAAGTGCAAGGTCCTACACTTTGGCCACAATAACCCCCTGCAGCACTACCGACTGGGGGAGGAGTGGCTGGGGGGGGGGCCCGGCAAAAAGG
>NW_009701987.1:5112-9002 GCF_000703405.1 Apaloderma vittatum
GGGGGGGTTGGAACTAGGTGATCTTTAAGGTCCCTTCCAACCCTGACAATTCTATAATTCCATAATAAGTGCTCCGCAACGCTAACGTGCCTTTCCCTGCATCCGGTGAAGTGCGGCACACCTCCAAGGCAGTAACCCCCCACATCCTGGAGAAATGCTCCCAAGACTCACTTTGAGGACTTTTAGGCGTGGAACTCGGAGCTGATGGCTCTGCTGGAAGAACCCTGGGAAAGGCCTGGACAAGATGTTCACACCTCAGGCATAATAAGTGCTCCGCAACGCTAACGTGCCTTTCCCTGCATCCGGTGAAGTGCGGCACACCTCCAAGGCAGTAACCCCCCACATCCTGGAGAAATGCTCCCAAGACTCACTTTGAGGACTTTTAGGCGTGGAACTCGGAGCTGATGGCTCTGCTGGAAGAACCCTGGGAAAGGCCTGGACAAGATGTTCACACCTCAGGAGACTGTAACTTGGGTTGTCACCTGCCATTGTGCCCCTGGGCTCCTGTGGGCTCGTGGAGATGGATCTCTGGTGGGCTGACGGCCCCTGCCATGAGTTGCTGGGCTTGGGGGTTATTTGGTCTTCTTCACTGTTGTCTCTCTGCGGGCATGTTCATGAGCTTTTATCACATAACCTAACAATATGTACCCAATGATATATTTCTAGCACCTAAAACTAAAAGCTTTGGGGGGAAAAAACCATTTACAGCAAATGCAGTAGGGATACCAGCCAACTGGGATTAGACTGGCTCCTGGGCTTGCACTAAAACACGTGTGGAGAAACAAATGCATCTGAAATGAACCTGCAACACTGGTTTACCAAGGTATTATTTACTAATTATAGCATAAAGATTGCAAATTGCAACAAATAACCGTGCTTAATCCCACTGCTGTGTTATTTTCAGCACTTAAAACTTGTGCAATTCATGTGGACTTGAATGTTTCTGACTGCCTGTGCTGCAGCCAGAGCTTGCAAGTAAAACTTATGTGTCAGCTCAGCAGCTGGCAAAATTTTATTTGCCATAATTCAGTCTGCATGAGTCAGCACTGCCTTCCTTCACAACACATTCTGGCCTGTCTGGAAATCTGCCTTCTCTATGGTTACATAGATGTTTTATAAATCTCAAAATCATTTCAGCGGAGGTGGCCAAAGGAGCCTTTGCCACTCTTTGAATAAATACAATCCAGCTCTCCATCCACTACAAAATAATATCTGTGCTTGGCAGGGAACAAAGTTGGGATGTGAATATTTTATTTTATACAGCTATTAAGTATCAGAAAATCCTGCAAATGAATACAGTAGCGTGTGCCATTTGTTGTTTTAAAAACTGTGTGGTTTTCTGGTTCAGAAACCAAACTAGCATATCTAGGAGTACTATTTTTGATGCACTGTGTGCTTCGTGCCTTCTGTATCTTTTTTGATAAATTATTACTCAGAAATGCACCACCCTGTTGTGTAAGGTGTAAAAAGCAAATATTAATTTGTCCTTTTGATTATCCTATTTTGTTTTGTGCCTCCAAAACCCAAATTAAGACCTAGGCTAGAGACAGTATCTGGCATTTGCTCAAAAGGAAGAAAACAGTTGAATGCTGATGTTAAAATGAAACCTGGCAGCAGCATTAAGAGAGAGCTCATGGCCTCTGTGTGAGCTGACAGGGAAAAGAGGAGGTGCACAAGAAAATTTAGCATGAATAATAGAATTTAATCTAATAAAGAGGTTGAAGCTGTCACTCATCAGGTAGGCATGGTTATTTCTAAGTAGTTCTTTATGGTTTGGATAAAAAGCCAGCCTCTCCAGGTGAGGAAATGCCTTTCATTAGCATGCAAAATTATACAGGACACCACACAAGGAACCCGTGCAGATCCCGTGATGTAATTACTGCTTTTTGACCATTCAGAAATAGTTGTTGTTTTACTTTACATTCCTTGATCCCTGACCAGTAACTATACACAAAGCGTGGCTTTTCCTTGGCAATATCTGATTTCTGGTGTTCATTTATGTTCTGGCTTACCTTTATAAGTTTTAAACACATGCTTGCAGAAACGTGGCTACCAATAATCTTAGCCACTGCCTGGTCAGCGGGCTTGGACAGGGAGAATGAAGCGTTCACTTGTGATGTGTTTTCCTGCAGCACAGCAGAGAAAATAAGCAATATTATGGAGTAAACTGAGATCAGGGAAGAAGCCGTACCACCTACTGCTGCTTAGTTCAGGCTAAGTAACTTTATTCATGGTCTCTTTTGTTATCGGTGGAGATACTCCCTTATCGCTCTAAACATAGCAACATTGCCTGTAACAGGAAATTGAGGCCAGAGTACAGATAATGATTAAGTAAAGCCTTAATGTGAAAATTGAGTTGCTGTTAATATTTCTAGTTTCCCCCTCGCCATTATATCTTGTTAGCTATTGCTGTTTTATGTTGGTTTTGGCTCAGGTATGTCAAGAACATGCAGGATTGTAAGTGGTAAGACAGTACTACCAGAGGCATTGCTTATAGTAAATCTTGCTTCTTTTCTGCACATCAGTTATTATTAAGTAATTTCCCTTACCTTAAAGGCTTTCTGAGATAAATTCATTTCTGCAGTTTTAAGTTGCTTTGGCACTGTCTACTCCTTGCTATAAGGGTACTAACTACCACCAGAAAGGACTTTTTTTTCTCCTGGAATTTGACATCAGCCTCCAAAGCTGCATGTGGGAGCTTGCAAAAAGCACTCTCCCCAAGCCCTGAGATGCCCAAAGGCCACATCTGCAACAGTGCCTTTAGAAACTCCACCTTCATAAAAGTCAAATGTTTTTCTTTTTGGATCTACTTTAAGCAGTAGTCAAACCCTGAATGGAAACATTTCATTCTAGCAAACCAGAGGACAAAATTCTTCATTTTAAAGAAATGGTTACTAATAAAATCAAACCAAAAATATTTATGCGAAGTAGATGTAATACCAGTAGATTGTGCTTTAGACATGACTGAAAAGACATGTCTGTAAGAGTCTTCTCAGCTTGGGTAAGAGGTAATTCAGCTTCACTTTAAGGATGCATTTTTTATAGCTCACACTAAACTTTGAATGTCTACAGGCTCCAGTTCCAAGGAAGAGTGACTGAAGGGCTGTTGCTTTCAAATCTGTCTTCATAGCAGCCTGTGAGTCCTACCTCTCTTCCTGCTAATTCATTAATCTTACAGATCTTTATTGCATTGACACCTCTGATTAGCTCTGGCTGTTTGTGGTGATGCAGATGAAACAGCATTCGGTTTGTCCGGAATAAGAATACATGAAACTTTCATATACTAATCTTAACACAAGGTTTTCTCTCTAGGGAGTCAGCTGAGTTTTGCATTCGCTTCAACTTCTCTCTTCTCAGCCACTAAAGCTCATAGTATTGCAGGTTTTCCTGGTTTCAGTATATTCATATATATATATTCATATATTCATTATATTCATATATATTCATGTATATTGCTGCTTTTCTACAGCGATCTCACATAATGTTAATAGCACAGGTGGGTTCTTCCCCATCTGTCCTATCTACAGAATTGAATATTCCAATACATTTTCTGCTTTGTGCACTTTGTTACCTCAAAGGAACAGCTAAGCACTATGTTCAGCTGCTGTTTTCTAAAAATCACAGAACACAGAATGTCAGAGGTTGGAAGGGACCTCAAAAGATCGTCTAGTCCAACCTCCAAAAATAAGTCTAATAACTTATCTACAGATGGCAGTATGTTTTCAGACAGGAGTAAAGAAGCAATTTGGGATTATTTTTCAGTATCATATAAGGAGTCTCATTCTCTGTAGTGAAGAAGGCATACGCATCTTCTTTCATGTGGCAAATCTGCTTATTAAAAAGAAGAGCACTATTGCCTTTATTTGCTGTATGAATTATCTAGTGTAGGG
>NW_009701987.1:9033-11593 GCF_000703405.1 Apaloderma vittatum
ATGTTTAAGAATACAAAATACCAAAACACACAATTAATAGTCTTAAACATTGTTAGAGTACAAAATTGCACATTGCATTGTAAGATGGTATTTAAAGCTAAGATGCCATAGCTTCCAGGTGTCTCACTTGTCTCTGCTGGAGTTTGCAACAGAGGCAATAGAGGCAGCAAAGCCTCTAACGACAGACATGGAGGGCTATCTTAGCCATAGGCTTAAGGAGTTACAGAACTGTACACAAAATCAACTACATATACATTAAAACTCACACCCCCTCCCTCACTTATGATTCATCTTCCCCTTGATCGTGTGCACAGAACACATGCCCTGTCCCAGCCCCAGTCCCTGGCTTTCCACATGGCCTTTTGTCCAGGGGGACAAATGTCACACATTACATGGCCCAAAACGTGGTGGGACCTGGCCGTAATTTTAATTATAGAAGAAAAGCGACATGAAGTTCCCTGAGCAGACACCTAGCTCAATGTTCAAGGCAGGATCAACTGCATTTACTGTGCTCCTCACGGATACCTGTCTAACCTATTCTTAAAGACTTTTGTTGATAGATTTTTCCAATGCCCTCCCCAATACTTAATTACAGCAACCTGATCTTTTTCTTCCTGTGAGAAGAAACATGTTTGTCTGGTTTATTGTTATCTTTATCCTCTCTACAGCAGTCTTTAAGAACTTGTAGACTGTTATGTCCAATGCAGGCTGTAGGCATTGCCTGCACAAAAACATTTAGAACGACATGAAGTTGTCTACACGAAGTGACATTTAGAGCTGCGCCCCATCACTGTAATATGTACTGAACAGATTAAAGGCTGCATTCTAAGAGACAGTAGAAAACAGTTAAAATGAAAAATTGTCAGATGAGAGACTTTTTAAGTCAGCTCCAAATGAGTCTGTTCTTGACCCAGGGCTGCTCTGTTATCTCAGTCAATTATTTGGAATTAAACAAAGCGCTGCTTATGAAATCCACAGATCACTTCAAAGCAGTCGAAGGCCAAAGGCCACCTGGGCTGGTGGCCACTGAGTGATTTAAATCACAGAGTCATCCAGTGTCTCCTGAACGTGTTTTAATCCACCTATGGGGCAGTTATCTATGTATCAAAGACGGGGCTACTGGTTGTGCACAAGAATAAAAATACAAAGCACACTTCTGGGTTGGGAGGAAGGAAAATACCTTCTCTTCAGAAGCATACAGTGAGATGAGGGCTGAGGAGATCACAAGGGATAAATACATGAATGCGATGTGGCATCTGTAACGGCAAAAGCTAACATTACGTGTCTAAGCAAAACGCATGAAGAGTAGCATGTGCTAGTATGTGACTATGACCACTACATGGCACAATAACATGGCTATTCTGGAACCACGATGAATGATAAAAGGTGTAACAAGCTGGAAAGGCTTGTTAAGAACCCAGAAGAATGAGTCAGTGGAAAAATCTGCTCTGTACAAAAGTGATATGTAATTATCTGCAGGGCAAAAGCACAGCAGAAAGGCGCCGTAACCTTCTGGACGTAGCAGGATCCATTCGCTGAAGGAGGAAAATGTTGAATGTTTAAAAACGACGGCGTTTACCTGCATTTCTTTTCTATAGGGTTCTTTAATTTTCAAAAAGATGAAACCCTGAAATCCTGCATATTTCAGTGCGCTGAACTGTGAGATGAACTTCGTGCTTCGTGGTGGCCCCCCGGCTTCCAACCAACAGTCCCGTATTAACAGTGCAGGTAGGGCTGAGATTATTTTAGAGTTCATTATCCTTTTATTCGGATGAATATGAGCCAGCTATGTACCAGCTGAATATGAGCCAGCAGTGTGCCCAGGTGGCCAAGAAGGCCAACGGCATCCTGGCTTGTATTAGAAATTTTGTGACCAGCAGAAGAAGGGAGGTGATCGTCCCTCTGTGCTCAGCCCTGGTGAGGCCACACCTTGAGTATTGTGTTCAGTTTTGGTCACCTCAGTATAGGAGAGATATCAAGGTGTTGGAGTGAGTGCAGAGGAGGGCAACAAAGCTGGTGAAGGGCCTGGAGAACAGACCTTATGAGGAGCGATTGAGGGAGCTGGGTCTGTTCAGTATGACGAAGAGGAGGCTGAGGGGGGATCTCATCATGCTCTACAATTACCTGAAAGGACATTGTAGAGAGCTTGGTGCTGGTCTCTTCTCACAGGTAATCAGGGACAGAAACAGGGGGAATGGTTGCAAGTTGCAACAGGGCAGGTTTAGGCTGGACATTAGGAAGAAATTCTTCTCAGAAAGAGTGGTGAGACACTGGAACAGACTGCCTAGGGAGGTGGTTGAGTCGCCATCCCTGGATGTTTTCAAGTGTCATTTAGATGGGGTGTTGGGTGATGTGGTTTAGGGGTGAACTTGTAGTGTAGAGTTAATGGTTGGACTCGATGTTCCCAAGGGTCTTTTCCAACCTGAATTGTTCTATGATTCTATGATATTCCTAAACACATACAGCTAGAAAACTGAAGAAAAAGTAATTTATGGAGCAGGTGGGTACAGGAAAATGTCAGTAAGGATGTGGTAAACTGCCCTCTCTGTCCCTGCACCCC
>NW_009701988.1:0-610 GCF_000703405.1 Apaloderma vittatum
TTGCTGGTGGATATTCGTGCTGGCAGTGGGGTGCCTGCTCGTCCTCAGCGCACCCAGGGCCAGAGGATCCGACAACCCTTTTGGAGTTCCCAGAGCACGTGGGAAAGCTTTAGAAATTGACTGGAGTCAGACTTTGGATTGTGTTTCTTGGTTGCCCTGCTGTGTCTGGAAAGCACCTGCTGTGTCATAGGAGTGGAGTTAGAACAATGAGTATGGACTCATCAGTACGTATCTGAGATGTTCCTTACTGTCCTGTACCTTTACGGTTTGCCTTTATTACAGTTTTTCCTTTCTTTCTTTGTGTTGTCACAAAGAGAGTTAAGAGTTATAGACTGATTTTCAGATAAGAAGAGTTTTTTTCTGAAACTCTGAAGTACTGCAGTAAGTAGTAGTAAGTAAAGCTAAATATGCAAGTTTCTGGATAGGTTAAATAGGGTTTATTTTCATGTCCATGTTTAGTTGGTTACTTGAAGTGAGTCTTTCTGATATTTTAGTCTAATTCAGTCAGGCTTTTCAATCAAAGAAGAAAAAGTGCTCTTATATGAAGAGTAATAAGTGGTCCCAGTTCTGCATGTGATACAGGACACCATCAAAGTTTAGCTCCTGTAGT
>NW_009701988.1:782-67880 GCF_000703405.1 Apaloderma vittatum
GTTCATACCCTGCTGGTTTAGAGGTATCCAAATAATGGGCTGATGAGGGTCATTAGCGAGTTCTGCTGCATGACTATTGTTGATTCAAATAGCTGTGCACTGATGGGTGTAAGAAGGCTGAGGGGCACCTGTGGGTGAGTTTAAGAATCTTAATGTTGAAAAGGTTAGGTCTAATATCAAGGGCTTCCACTAGTTCTTTTGGAAGGTCTGATGTTAGGAAGCTCTCTGATGTTATTAAACTGGAGCAGGTGACCAAAACTGTGTAGAAGTGGTCAGTTAGATTGATAAATACTACAATATTCTTTCTGTCTTTTCTGTTGAAGTAGATATCCTCAGCTATGGTATTGTTTCATAGTAACGTGAAAACTTGGCTTATGACTTAGGATGTAAGTAAGACTGAAAACACTGTTTACCCTGTTTTTGGAAGAAAGAGCTAGTTTAAAAGGGGAAGTCCAGTATATTATATTCAGCGGAAACTGTTTAAGAAGCCACCTCTGAGAGAGACAGTTCCTTTGTACTAAGGGACTAATCTCTCAAAAAACCCTGCTGCATTGCCTTTTATTAAACAGCTATATTTAAAAACTCCTTTTTTTCTAAGTTGTGTTTCATTTTACAGCCACACCTTGTGCTGTCAAAGGCAGAGCAGATGTATATTTTGTTACAGTTTCCTGAAGGATTATACTCATTTAGAAGTTGAAGTTTTCATTATTGCAGTGAAGTGGTTAAACCTTGTTCCAAATCATAGTGTATTAATTTTATTACAAATCTTAATGAAAAGAGCAAAGTGAGAAGACAGGGTTTCCTTTTTTTTTATTTTGATAAGAAAATCTTTGTACGGTGTCTGTTTTTAATTTAATTTTTTATTTTCCCCTCCCTTCATTTTGGTTTTTGTAGCAAGAAAAGATGACTACGTCTGTCTTGTTAGAGACAAGTCCATGATTATATGATTAATTCCAGAGAGTCAAAAAGGGTCAGTTCCATTCTGGCTAGAATCTGCTATTGTTTACTACCCTTAGAAGTTGTTTGCTCCCTCTCAGTTGTAGAATTGGAGTAGTACATTTTTTTTCCAGTATTATTAGGAAAGGGTACTCTATTTTCTTATAACAATAGGTAACTTATATTAAACACCAAATAACGTGTAATTTTTTGCAAAACGTGTAGTGAGATGTGGTTCCTGCTGTAGGGTACTTGGATTCACTGTGTGTGATGCAGAAGTGACCCCCTGTAGGTCAGAAGGGATGGTGTTTGCTTTTCGGTCAGCTTACCAAAAAAAAGAAAGCAAGCGTTTGCTGCAGTGGTAGAATTTAGAAGAGGGTTGGAAAGATCGCACCAGGCAGAATGACTGCCCCAAAAGCGGCTGGCTAGTGACACGGTGTTGAAAGAGTTCTGTGGTATTAATGAGAGAGCAGAACAGAGCGCCCTTCAGCGAAGGGCAGGTCAGGAGATGGTGACATGGGGCGAGGGGGAGGAGGGTTGGAAGAAGTTACGAAGGGGAAGCGAGAAGTGGCATGGTCGAATTAGCTATCGACGCGGAAACTGAAACTGCTTGTGATGGGGAGTAGTGGACTGAGGAGAGAGGAAGAGAGCTGGCGGAGGTGCTGTGGCCGGAGGCTGCGTGTGCGCAGAGGCTCTTTCAACCTGTCCTGCTCAGGGATGTGGTTAAGGGGGATGGTTGGGAACCGCGTGACAGCAGCTCCTGCTACTTGTGTGGAAATGATGCACTTCCTTCTTTGTGCATGGATGAAAGAGCAGGTTCCAGGGCATCCAGTTTGTAAATAATCTTGCTGAGGAGTAATCAGGCTTGCAGTTAGCTCTTTCATGCAGTGATGTGTGGGAGACCAAAGCACAGAAACTTGCTAATATTTATGAGAGCTGCTGCATACACATCTCTCTTCTGGCTTTTTTATACCGAGAAGTCTCTCTAGTGTATGCACGCAAACACGTGCCACCTGACAGGTGAGTAAGGAAAAGCAGACTGTGTAGGAGAAACACAACCATGAAGTTTTAAAAGTGCATAAACTGAGACTTTTTAGACATAGCCAATACTTGTTTCGGTATTTGTATTTACTCATATTTTCCCCTCATTTTCCTTACACATCTCAGAAGGAGTTAACAGGTTTAAATTCTCATGTAGTGCAAGAGTTTGTGTGAGTTGATGTAATGATTTCTCATGTTACCTCGTCATTGGATCTCTAGGCTGCAGTCATCTGCACTTCTTCACTCCTCCTGATGTAACAGCAGAAGATGGCAACGCTGGCTGCAGAGCCTGCGAGGCTTCTCAGATTTCAGAGGTCTCTTCAGGCAGCAAACTGATGCTTCTTTTGTAATACAGGGCAAGAAGAAGAACAAACCTACTGCAGTTCATCATGGGGCCAGCGTTTTGGCTATGTAAAGAAGCATTGGGAATATTAAAAAAGAAAAAAATTGTCCTGGGAGAGTAGAAAGATTTTGAGTGTGATTCAAATCTGTTGCAAATATCACTTTTTTTGTGTTGATATCTAGATTGTCAATACTTAGGATAGAATGGATCTTCAGATATTTCTTGCAGTGATGGAAATGAAATTATACTCATTTTCAAGAAGGAAAAGTTTAGCTTCCAGCTTGCATAGAACTTGTGAGATATTTATGGAACACAATTCTACAAATACTATAAAACAGTAAAGAAACCCCTATAAGCATGGTAATTTCTGATAAGAGCTACTTCTGTCTCTGTGTCAGAGAAAATATCACTCTGTATAAAACAAAGAGGAGATTGATGTTTGAAAGGAATTTGGTAGGGTCAAAATGAACTTTTTCTAATGCCTTAGGAAACTCTTGAATCAAGTCAAGTCATCCAATTAAGATATTCAGGCTTGGAACTTGTTTGATGAAGTCTATCTTGCTTTGGACTTAGAGTAACAGTTGCTGTTTTGCGTGTGAAAGCCAGTACTGCAGTTTGAAGGCTTCAGAGGCACCTCCGTAGTGCTGTGAGGTGCTGTCTTGGTGAAAGTGCATGTGGACAGAAAGGTGGTGTGTTACGTTTGAGGTACGTGTATAATCTGTATGTCATATGCTTACTGCAGAAGCCTGCTAGGTGTTACAGAAGAGAATTCTATTCGTAATTGTACTGGATATCATTTCTGGCTGTCTAATCAAGAGCTGCTTGTGTAACCCTCCCAGGAAGCAATCCTTCCCTGGCCACTGCTTATACTGGCAAAACATTTGTACACTTGGTAACTGAAATAAACTACATGATCAAAGCAATTTATACTATTTTTTTTTTTTTAGAATATGGTGTAGAAAATGTGACAGAAAACGCAACAGATATAGAAGAGTTTTTTTAACACAGTTCTGCTTTAGTTTGAACGCATTTTTTTTTCCATGTTTCCCATGTGTTCTGTAGTGTTGTTTAAGTGTAAATGCTTTCTTTGTGACTATGTGGTCTTTCTTGTTTTTTTTTTATTAAAAATTATTTATTTTATTTATTTTCCCTGCTTTTTTTCCTGTCGTAATGCTGAGACTTCCAAGATTTAAATCTGTCTTTGTATTGATTGGGTTGTACATGCAGTTAAAGATAAAAACATATGGAGAGTTATGCCCCTTAGCCTTATATTTGATTGGGTGGAAGTTTTTATTAGATAGCTTTAGCTTAAACAAATGTGATTTTTAAAGAAATAAAAATGCTGATTTGAATATTGAAATTTCTCCCTTTTCTTTCTTTTTCAGGACACTGGAAACCATAAGAGTTTGATTTAAAAAAAATTTTAAAATGCCCAGAAAGTATATAGACTATGGAGTGCTGCCAGAGTATGAGAAAAGCCAGATCAAAAGGACTTTGGAGTTGGGAACTGTTATGACAGTATTCAATCTTAAGAAGAGTAGTCCGGAAAGGAGGACTATTCAAGTCATAATGGAAACCAGGCAGGTGGCATGGAGCAAGACAGCTGACAAGATCGAAGGTTTCTGTGAGTATTTGCAAAGTGTACCTGAACTTGGAATTACTACTAAATTGATATAAATGTCAAATATTGATTTAATGAGCATATATTAACGTAATGGAGTTTTTGGCTGAAAAGAGTTTGGTAATGTGCTGAGACTATTCTGAATTGTTGCAATGTAGGTCAAGAATTTTCTGTGGCTTGTTATTTAGATAGCTAACACTACTTAAGTATGGTTAATGAGCTTTTACCCTAAGCCCTGTTCTCAAAGTTTTCATCTTGTGAGTATGATGATGCTTGTGTTCTCTGAGTTACTGAGTGACAGCTGTTTTCCATCATTAAATATCAAGATGTCTTGTAAATTCAGGTGAGTAGTACTTCTTTACCCCTTTGCTTTCAAAAAAAACCCAACCCAATTCCAAATGCAGGGAAACTGAATTCAAATTTCTGTTTTTCTAGGGAATTTTTTGTTTCAGGATAGAGATCAGTGTTTAGGGCCATTATTGGGAATGATGTAGGAGGATGAAGCTGTGAGATATAAGAGATGGTTTTAAGGTCCTGAGTTGATACTGTCTCTTCAGTTAGTACCTGAACTGACTAAACCCACTATTTATAACAAGGTCAGGAAATAGGAGAGGAGTGTAGAGCTACACAGGACTGCAAACGCTAGGGCGGAAGAATAAAGTGAGACTAATCTTCAGTTCTTACTGAATACGACTAATGTCAGCCAAGCTCAGCCTGTGCTTTTTGGGATTTGTACAGCTCCTGTTAGTATAATGTAATTACAGTGCTTACATATGATTATATAATAACTCTTTTGAATTTATTATGGACATGATTACTATGGAACTGCTAAGTGATGTTTGTCTTCAGTAAAGGAATTGAATTACTTGCCTGAATTGCCAGAGTAATTTATTGGTCAGCTTCAGCTAATATGAAAAGTTTGGTGATGAGGAACTGGGGCGCTCTGGGAAGAGGAATTGTGATAAGGGGTTGGAGTTTCGAATTGGAGAGCTGGGAAGGCTGAGCAGGTATGTTGGAGTGAGAGAATAAATACAACGTGGAGAATCTACAGAGGTGAGAATCAAACTTACTTATCAGAGACAGAAATTTCAGTAAGCAACAAGTCCCGAGAGAAGAAAAAGTGTTTATGAATAAGAGACTGAGGCATAATTAAGGAGAAAAAAAGCTTCCTCGAAAATGCTTTAGATATTGAGAGTACCACAGATGTTTCTTCCTATAGCATCTTACTGTTTTGGATGCTTGACTACACATACGTGAATTCCAGTGGGGAAAAAATCGACAGAGTGGTCCTTCATTGCTACCCATGCACAGAGCGTCTGTGACTGGCACCAGTTACTCCAGTAGTGCAGGAGGCAGGAGTGGTGCTCCTGGTCTTCTCCCTGGATGTGACTACACACTAACATGAGAGAAACCAGGAAGAAGAAGGGAGTTTTTCTGTTGAGGTTCTTTTCGGTAAATACACAGTACGTTAAAAATGCATTGATCTGTAAGACAGACACTGTGAAGGTGCATGATGTTTGGATTGTGCAGCTTCCCTTCATGCTCCTCACAAGTATTAAATCTCCGTTTACTACAGTTTCCATTGGAGCCTGTCTCATTCCTTGTGTAGACTGTACCTACAACTGGAAACGTAGTGTAGTGGTTGTCTGGAGAATGTTTTTTATTATTGGTGGTAAAAATGTGGTCATATGCAGTGTTCTGGGAAAAAACAAACAGGTCTGGACACCTTAATTAACAGGTAGTCTGGATCATAATCTTGGCATTGCCCCAGTTTCTTATGTGAAAAAATGAAAGTAATTATTCCTTCCTATAGTGACATGTGTGAATGCAAAGTATATTACTGGTTCTTACATGCTCAGATCTCTAAGTGAAGCTTGTCTCCCCCCCAGAAAAAGTCCCGAACGTCGTGAGAGGAGATGAATAACTGAATTATGAGATCATGGGTTGAATATGTTTAGCAAATAAAGCCTGAGGTTATGCACAGAGCAGTAAGATTAAAACAAAATAGAAAATGACCACTTAGCGGGTGAAGGAGACGTTAGAGTTCTCTGGCAAAACCAATATGTGATCGTGCAGTTAGATTAAAACAAAATAGAAAATGACCACTTAGCGGGTGAAGGAGACGTTAGAGTTCTCTGGCAAAACCAATATGTGATCGTGCAGTTGAAGACTTGTGGTAGCCATTTCCGTAGAGAGGCCAATATTCAAGCTGTGCAGACTGTGCGTTCCAGACTTCGGGTCAACTTTTTCAGTGCTTGACTTGTAATCTTCTTTTATCAAAGCGTCCTGGTGGTGATGTGTTTGTGGTAATGCATCCTGATAATTAGTTTGCTTTGTGCATAGGCTTTTTAGCACTTTTAAAAGAAACTGAATATTGTAATTTGACTCTTACGCCTGGATAATCCAGGAGGGTAATGATTTGCCTGTGGTTACATGGGCAGTCATTACTAGAACAGGGAATGTAGTTACAGACCTGTGACTTACCCAAAAGCCACCTGCCTCTCTTCCCGAAAACTGTAGGTTTTTTTTTTTGATTGTGTTTGTTTTTTG
Source organism: Apaloderma vittatum (assembly GCF_000703405.1). Taxonomy (NCBI): domain Eukaryota; kingdom Metazoa; phylum Chordata; class Aves; order Trogoniformes; family Trogonidae; genus Apaloderma; species Apaloderma vittatum. The sequence continues at coordinate 7,274 of NW_009701988.1, forward strand.
TTTTTTTTTTCTAAATTTAGTAACATTTAAGTGACCTTTATAACGATGGAAACTTTAGGTCTGAGAATATGTCATACTCAGAAGCACAAATATGCAAAATACTGTTTTCTTGTCTTTAAAAAGCAGCAGATCTGCCTCAAACCAGTGTGTATTTTGCCAACATTGTTTCAGAATAGGATATGAACAGTTGTTACCATTTACCATGAACTGTTTCTGATCTGCTTGAAATGAAAGTCACTGCAGCTTTAACTTGCTGACATGGTTTTTACTGAAGAGGAAGGAAATATTTATTTATTTATTTATTTCTATGTTGCTATTACTGGTTTTCACTGAGACTCAGGCTTTCTTTTTGCTTGAAAACCAGAAAAATTATGGATGTGAAGGTTTCATATTTGATAATTGAATAGATGGACTTCTTGAATACCAATGACAGGGGAATTAAAGTTTCTGTTCTTCTAGAACCGTACAGAGGAGGTGGTACCAACTTTGTCGTAGGAGAGAAGTTGTTTTGGCGTATATATATATAAATGTATTTATGAAGGATACCAAACTACTGGTGGATTGTACTGACTTTGTGAAAAATAAAAACCACTTATTCTAGTGGCTGTGAGAGTATGGAATTATCATCGCAAGTATTATTAATATGCTTGTGCTGTACAAGGAATAATATTTGTGATGTCATCTTAATGGTTGCTATTTGCATGTGCTGCAATCCAGTAAGAATTAATATTCCGTATGGGTGAGAAAGTTAAGATGCTTCCTGTTGTGCATGTGCCATTTTAACTCACGTTTGACAACTGCTCTTTACAGAAGGTGGAAAAGAGAATGTTTACGTTTGCTATGGTATTTGTGTTTCTAAATCAGGTAGTGAGGAGAGTTCTTAGGCTTTGAGACACAAAAATAGACTGCCGATAGGTAGGAAAGATGGAGAACACATGTTATACTTTAATACTCTTCCTTTTAAGAAAAAAGAGGATTTTCTTCCTCTCTCTAACAGATGTGTATGGTGTTGTGAGTTGTGCATTTCATAGTGCTTATTTTCATGCTGGTGAGCTGTAAATGTGTGAAGGACACTCAAATTTCTCTAAGCTGCAGTTGCTCATAATTATCACAAGGGCTTTTTTCAAGTTTCATTAATATTATCTTGGAAGTGATTTAAACGAAGCCTCACAATATCGAAGAGGTAGCTAGCTACTCTTATTCTGGAATTAAATTGACCTGTGCAAGGGAAACGTAGGATTAGGTATACTGACATAAATGTTTAGACAATCCCACAGTGGCAGTACTGTGCATTTTAAATGGCATTACTCTTGAAAGGGTCCTTTTTGTTAAAAACTTGTTGGTGTTTCTGTCTGGAATAGACTGAGTTACTAAAATTATGGCTCAGTGCAGATGTGTCCAAATGTGCCATGTAGAAAAGGAATTTTCTGACAAAAATGACCAGGGCAAGGATATGCTGTTGCAGCAGCAGATTGGCTAAATTTTAAGGTGATACAGACCAAGTAAGTCCACTCATAATGCAACTGAGGTGTTTGGTCACTGTTTTGTTTTTGTTTGTGAAGGGGTTTTTTTGTTGTTTGTTTTTCCTTGGCAGTTACTACAGTGCTGGGAGTGGTGCTACACAATTTCTTAATTCTTCAAATACAGGGTTTTATTTTAGGTTCTGGTAAGTTCTAACTTTACAAATAAGAGAGAGAATTATGTACCAATTTAAGGAAGGCTTTTAGTGCTGCTGCTCCTTTAGTGACCTGCTGAGACCTTGCGTATGCCTTTCCTACGTCAGCTGGGTCCAGCACAACCAATCGTCATAACTGAAAGGGATAGAAAGGAGCAATGCATGTGTAAGAGATGTTTTTATCATGAATGTTTGGCATGCAGAGTGTCATTAATGTATTGAAATGAATGCCAGCAGCTTGTGCTTCCTTATGTGGACCCACAGAGAGCTATGCAAATGGCTGAAGGAAGCAGGGCCGAGCTAGATGGGACTGTGTTCGCCCGTGCCTGAGCCTCTTGTAGCCATCTTGCTCTTGTTTTGTACACAGAGACATTTTAGATGCCCTAACTGTTTTAAGGTCATCTGAAGGAAATACTTGTCTGTAGATGCTGGCTACAAAATTTCACAGCTTTTGCTTCTGCCTCTTATTAAAGGGATTTTTTTTTTTTTATATTCTGCATTGTCCTCACTTTAAACTGTTACAGATAACCTCAAGTTTTCCAGGTGGGCTATGGGGCTGTTTGCGAGGCTCTAAGTTACCCAGACTGTCAGTGCCAAGAGATTGGTTTAATTTCTGATGACAGATATTTTTCCTTTGAACTGTGTGGTTTTGTGTGTTTTATTTGTTGTTTGTTTGTTTTCTCCTGTTGTGCTTTGTATGTTGCAGTGTAATATTAATACTTGCTCAGATCACCACTGCTTTCAAGCCATTGTGGTTTTTTTTCCCCCAAATTTTATTTCTTGATAAGTAAGTTTTGGTGAACATTGTGATAGTAGTGCCCCATGGATAGACTGACCCTGCAAAACGTTAGTGACTGGTGCACAGTGCACAAGGTCTTGGGAAGTGAAGGTTATAAATGTAATGGTATTTCTGACTGTGTATGAAGAAACTTTGAGGTGGTATTTTTACAGCTTAATATTAAGCAGATAACTTAGAAGTCTTACCTGTCTGCCCAGATAGTCTTGAGAATGACAGGCTCCTCCAGAGCAAAGTTTAGTTCCTGCTCTGAATTACTGTCTGCTGGAGTCTCTTACTCTGGCCATTGAATATATAAACAGAGTAACAGCACCAGCTTCCTGACTTTGAGGCAATGTGGAGTTTTGTGCTTTGTTTCTTTCATCTGTAGTGTTGGTTTAAATATGGGAGTTCTGTTGGAAAACGTTATAAATGTAAAAAAGTAAACTGAACGTTGAGAGAAATTTTGAGTGTAAAAGACAGCAGAGAAATAAAAGAGCACTTTTTGCAGGGCCATGGACTTAAACCCCATGGCACTGATATCAGATACCACTGCCAGGAAAAAAAAGCAAATCTCTTAGGAGTCTAGAGTGGACCACAGTCTTCCCCTCACCTTGTTTTTTTTTTGCTGTTGCACAGCCTGACGTAGAAGCTGCCTAGTGCAAGGGAAGGCATTTGACAACTCTGATTTTGTGGTGGGGGAATGTGTTTTTCATGGAGTGATACCCATGTGCAAGTGGGACCCCCTGTGACTTGGCTATGGATCCTTTAGCTGTAGGTTTTAGTGGCCATTGTGTGTTCCTGGCTTTGCAATTGAAGAACTACAGATCTTGGTAACTGTACTAGAGCTAAACTAATTTTTGCTTTACCAACACATGAGAGTAGGAAATTTCAGTTTCCTTGTACAGAGGGAATTGATTTGCTTGTTTAATTTGTAATGGACCCTTTGTTCCTGGAAACTAATTTATGCATACTGCATACATGACTGTGAAGCTGTGACATACTGGCATGAATTATTGCAGTGTGTTGCTCAGCGTGTCACTTCCTTATAGTTCTGCTGTGTATTTTAATTGGATTTTTACCCTTTAGAGCTGTGCGTGTGTCTGCATGGGTGGCCTCTGGGTCACACATACCCTGTGTTGTTTCTCCCTACTTCAGAGAGTCACAGGCTGGCCACGCGATGGGCATGTGTTGGACACCCCTGTGTTATCTGGGGATCACTTCTGCGTCCACATCAGCTACTCTGCTTCCATGGTTCTTTGCTAGGATACCAAACAGCCCACAAACAAGAGCACTGTCGTAAACGAGTGGGCGGTGGAGGGAACTACAGGACAGCAGTGAAAGGCCGAGGAAGGAAGGGGTGGCCAAGAGTGAGAAGGGCTTGTCAGTATTTTGCTAAGAGACATGTATGTGTGACCAGCACCTGGGTCTTTCTGACAGAAATTACATTTTGGTGCTACCAAATAATACCTCACAATTTCCCCGTGTTATGGTGTATGCATTTATATGCACATGAATAAATTGAGGCCTAAAGAGGTTACGATGTTGAAGCTTGCAGAGCAAGTAGGTGGCAAGGTGTAAATCTCCAGGAAGCTGATCCACAATGGGTATTTTATTCTTTATCAGATGCAACGGAGGGACTGCTTTAAGGACAGTTATGAAGGGAAAGTTTGTGGTGACCAGAGCTTGACTAGTCACTGGAAAATATGTGAATATCTGCATACTCTTCTGTGAATCCTTCTCTTAAGTGATGATTCACAGCCAGGAAAGTTTATGCTCTGAGAAATATATGGTGCCTTCCTTCAATGTGCAGGTGTGTGTTTCTCTTTAATACAAGCATGCACGTTTCAAGGAGGATTCTTTTGAGAATGTAAGATGATTTGTCCTTTTTTTTTTTTAATTATCTTGGAATTGTTTGGGTTTTGGTTTGTTGGTTGTGGGTTGTTTTTTTTTTCCATGTGGTGACCTGCTTTTGCAAAGTGATTTAAACCATATTTTAATCCCCTAGTCTTTGGAACAGAAAGTTCACCTATCTTTTTTGGTATTCTTAATTTATTGCAAAATACTCACGTTTCACAGGTGTTTAAAAAGTTCTTTGTTTCCACTCACTCCCTGACTTTGTAAATTCACATTATATATAGAATTAGAACCTGTGGGAGCTGCTCTGTTTTTTCTTGATCTGCAAGATTGCACTGAGTTTGTGATTTCAGATTGTGTTACATTGCCAAGCAGGAATCACTAGTTTCTGCAAAATGTTACTCCTGGATATTTGGTGATCAAAGCTCGCTGGACAAGTATTGCATCTATAATATAGTCCTGTAGATAACAGAACCAGATCAGGAAACATACAGTTTATACCAGGGTGAGGTGAAATGCAGGGATGTATAACTTCATGTAATGGCAATCTTACGTGTGTTGCCACAGGTGGTGCTGTTCTAGCTAACTAGAATTTTATTTTATTTTTTTTAAAATCTTTATTCTGCAACCACGGAAGGTGCTGAGTGAAACCTCGTTGCCAAAGGAAAGCAATACAGATTCCAGTATTGGAAGCTTTAATGGTACTGCACACAGGAGAGAACTGGCACTTGGAAAAAAGTCCTAATGATACTGTCTTTTCAATAGATATATCAAAGCAATGATTGCTGTGGCTCTTTTGATCCTGGACTCTGAAGGTGAAACTTTCTGTTTGGGAGCTGATGCGTGATTTTTTGAGGGTCTCCTTAGCCTTAGCTTAAAGCTTTCAGTGGCGCACATGCCAGAGAGCAGATGAGACATTCAGCGGCCCAAGGAAGTCATTACAGGCAAGCCACAAAATTGTCTGAAAACAGGGTTGCAAGGGTGGAACATGAGAAATGGCATGATACATCTTGAGAAAGCACACATGACTGCCTTTCTGAGGGGTCCTCTGGGGATTTAGCTGTGTGACTGACATAAGATTTAGAGAAGTGTGTCTTTTAAACCCATAGATTTTTTTTAAAGTAGTTGGGTCTAAGAGAGCCGTCATGTACAGTAACGACACATTACTGTTAAGTTAATGACTTCTCACTGGACTACTCAGCAGGGCAAGAACGTATTATAGTCCTTCCCAGTTTGAGCTCTGAATTCAAGGGGCCATACACCTCAAATGGCTATTGGTTTCATATTAAAAATTAAAAGGCGCTTCCAGCTAACCTCAGGTGTTCTGCTGATGGCACTGGTTGATTTTAAGGAGGGTCCGTTCCCTAGTCTGGTTGTCTGGGTGCTGAATGGTCGCCCTCTTAACCAGAGCTAATGTTTTTGTGGTTCTGTTCACATCTGTTTCTACCTGTGCCTGCTGTATGTCTTGTCTTCTGCTCAGCTTGCAGAGCACCTACTGTAGTGGAATCCACGTTCTGTTTTACTGTCTACCTCTAAGTGTAACTGAAGGAAAGGTAACAGCAGTTCATACCTATAACTGGCAGAATGTGATCACTACTGCCAAGTTGTTTGAGTGGAGATTGTGGAGATGTCAAGGATCACAAGTTTGTTAAGTTTATGGCAGAAAAGAGCTCTAGCAGGCACTCTGGAGGGCACCGAGCAATTAATCTGTGCAGTCTTTGGAAAGTAGCTGTGTAGTAGTGTAATGATCCATGGAATTAACTGGTTTGCTGAACAACACCCAACAGCAGGAGATGAAGTTGTGCAGCTCCAGATTCTGAACAAGTGCCGCACATCCAGATCAGAGCCTGAAACAGGGTTGTAATTGAAGGTGCTTTGGAGTCTGGGCTCCTTAAAGAGCCACTTGAAGGAGTTGTCAGAATCAATGGGTGACTGATGCTGCTGAGGAAATCCTTTGAACCTGTGGAAATAACCACATAAAAGAACAGATGAAATGTAAACTTGTAGGGTTTATAGAGTGGCACTAGACTTGTAAACTGTTCGACTGGGGACTGAATGCATTGAGAATGTCCTCTTTGTCTTTCTGGGCATGAACCAACCCCTCTACAGGGCGTAGTTCAATTTCTGTTTCCTTGGTAAGTGCATTAGCCTTCTTGCGTGTGTATTATGGAAATAACACCTGCAAGTGTTTTGAATGTGATCTGACACTGCAAGCTGCATGTGTCCAGGATGTACTTTTTTCAGGTGTTATCAGGCCCCAGGAATCTCTGTCTCTCAAGCAAGGGCAGGATCTGACTCTGCATTTTGCCTGTGGGATTGAGAAAGAGGAAAGCTCCAGTTCTTTAAGGCATAAGAAGGTGGTGTCCTTGTAGTTCTGGAACCTGGCACAGGCATGAAGTTTTAGTTGTTCAGTGACAGATTGTGTTATAAAAAATTCACAGTAACTATGTAACAGCTAAATTGGTACAGTTGATTTACTAATCTGAGTCTGAAACATGTTGCAGCTTTTCCTGGCCTGTTCCTTTTGGGATTCAGTTGGGATCGGCCATTCTGTACTCAGTGGGCATCATGTGCAGGGTGCTGGACGACTCCAGACTACCTGGGGAAACAACAGATCTTAAAAACACGAGACCAATATTTATGCGTGCTGTGCATGTCTCTTCTTTTTCCAATTTTTCTGCCTTGGCTTTCCTTTCAATATTATACAATGATACATCCTAAACAACACTATAAAATGCCATTAAAATACATATAGGTAGTTTATGTTAATTTTCTGAAACTTTAATGTGTTATATGTATCTTTCTGTAAAAATATAAAGAGTAAAACTTGTGTTTTTTATATCTCTTATTTAAGTGTAATAATATCTTGCTGGAATTTTGTAGGATGTATATAATATATTGCCTGAGAAGTACAGTAATATAAAATCCTGTATTTGAGAGTCTTTTATCTAAATAGTTTATCTCTTTGTTTTTCTTCCCAAATTTTATTTTCTTGCTGAACCCTTCCTTTGTTTACTGAATGTTTAGTAATCATGGTATAGTAATCTCTTTTTTCAAAGACCAGTTGGAGAAACAATAATATGGCTACCAGTGCGAAACCTGTGCCTACAAAAATCGTTGTGCCTGTATGTAAGCACGCATACATTCATGCAGGAGAATGGGATAGTGGGCTTGAAAAGTTGTAATGCAAGGAAAAGAGCTGTAGTGAGTATATGTAACTGAGGGGAGACATTGAGTAAGTTCGTGCGTTTGTTTCAGAGGTCACTATGAGGTAAGAGCCGCTTGAAATGGCAACAGAATGCACATTGTGAAATCTGTTTTATTGCTGCTTATGTTTTATACTTTGAGAGGGTCTTTGGTGTGGTGTCCATATGTGTGGCTTTAACATAAAAGGTGTGCTTTGGTTTGAAGTTAGTTTTACTTTTCATCAGGGATTTGTTTGGGGAAGGGAAAGCAGAAGAGGAGACTGGGGTCGCTCTTGCCCGTGGTTAGAATGAGCCACCATGGGGCACAGTCCCACGCTGTTTATTGCTGCCACACAGCCTCCTTCCCTCTCCGCTTGGGTATTTTCTGTCTCTGCGTCCTGATTCTCCTCTGCTGATATGGACATGAATTGGTAGGTTTAGACCATCGTTTTCAGATGCTGGCATTTTGGGATGGGTATTCGGATACACTGCTAGAGATTTAAGTGAGATTCTGGATGGATCTTGGGAGGTGTTTTCTTGGTTTGAGAAGCTAGCTGAGACATTTGGGAAAATTTGGTTTAAGATGCATGCTTGTGTACTGCTATTAGTTCAGGTTAACCTTTGAAGTCCTGTTTTTCCAAGGTAAGGGGGAAAAGAAGTGTCTGGTGGAAAGCGTGTCCTGGGATACTTCACAGAAGTTCTGAGAGTTGATGTTTGATTATCAGGTTTTCACTGATGAACTTCCTTACTTGTCTCTTCCTTCTTTCCATGCTGGCATTGTAGAAACCCAGCGTTACACAGGCCGAAGCTTTAACCACTTTTTAGCTCCATCTCCATTGACATCAGAGTTGCCTTTTCATCTCTGGTTACTAATGAAATGCTCATTTAAAACAGTGTTTTTATATTGTGACATTCTTAAATGCATGGAGAGAAATCCTCAGCTATTTCCTTGGATCTTGCTAGGTCTGATAAACACAAAAGCAGCCATGAAATGGCTTTTGTGACTCTTCATCCTGTAGCGTGTAAGTCAAAACTGTCCAGAAGTGGGAAGCGCTGTTTATTTGTCTGGTCCACGGTCAGAACAAAACCACTTCCTCAGTTTTCTAATAAGTATCTTATCTTGAGAATGCACATATTTCTATTTCAGTGTTGTCTCGCTACTGTTACACAGGCCATGTAGCAAGGGTTTGATAAGAAGAGAGCTGCTTGAGGAGATGTGAGCTTGTGCAGCATTCCCATTCTGCTATGCTCTAGTGAGTAGCCGTGTTCTGTGGAAAGCTGCAAGTTGAAAGTGATACAACAGGTTATTTTAAATGACAGATATCTCTTTGGAGTTGACCAGCAAAAACTCAGAAATGTTTTAATTATTAGGTTGGATTTTCTCCTTATATTCCTACTTTAGATATTTTTCTTACAAGAGACAGTGTCTATAGTAGCTGACTAGCTGACAAGATTAGCTAACCGTCTAGTTTTCAGGTGGGTAAGTTAGAAGTTGTGTCTTCCTTTTTTGTCTCTGAACAATTGTCATGGCAATTGAAAATTTCTTTCTTAGAGTAAATGCCATTTGTGAAATCATGTCTTCTGTAACCCAAAGGGGCAATTTGTATACACTTTCTCCATGGATAACCAGTGGTAGTGAAATGCTAAAAATATGAAAAGTTGGGTTTTTAAATTTTTTTTTATTCTACTGCTGTCTGTTAGTAATATATTTAGTTGTGAATTCATGGACTGCAAGCTGGTCAATTTGCATTTCTTGTCCAATAAAGATCTGTAAGTTTATATAGATAGATATTTTATATATGTATATATGCTTTGATTTGTTCATCTTATTGTTTCAGGCTCTACGGGAGTGCAGGGGCGATTGTACTGACTGAATGTTGTTTTCTTGCAGTGGATCTGATGGAAATAAAAGAAATCCGCCCAGGAAAGAATTCAAAGGACTTTGAGCGTTGCAAAGCAAAACAAAGAGAAGAACACTGCTTTGCTATTTTTTATGGTACCCAGTTTGTCCTCAACACTTTAAGCTTAGCAGGTACTTTTTTCTTCTTTATTTTGTCTCTAAACATACTGAACAAATCAAGTACATTGATGGCACAGTAATGCAAAGAATACCGCTGTTTTGACTTCTGCAGTTCAGGGGTGCACTGGATATTTAAAATCTGGAGATAGACCTTTTACTCGGCCTTAATTTGTGTGAACTGCTGCATTATAAATTGTGTATTGTGTGAGTGGAGTTTCTGATTTGCTCAATCATTTCTATCAAGGCAAACTTTTGCTGCTTAAATCTCTCTAGTAAGTGTCATCAGAATATTACCCTGGCTAAAGTAGCCGCAAAGAGACTATAGCCTTATCACTAAAACTTTCCTATCACTTACGAGTAGTTGCAGACTGATTTGGAGAAATGAAGTTCTAGTTTGGGTTATGTGTGTTCATGCAACCCGATAATACTAGACCTCTTCTCAAGAAGTACTAGGAGACCGTTAATAAAATCGGAGTATGTTAAATTGAAAATGAAGAGAGCTGTGTAAAAGAGAAGTTGTATCCTGTATATGTGGAAAGAGTTGGGACACTTATTTCAGGTGGGACTATGCAGGGTTGCAAACCCAAAGGCTTTGAAATGAAAAGGGATGTAAGTTCTTACAGTGCAGGCAGAATCCAGTTTCTAACTATTGAAACTTACAGAGATTTCTCTTCTTAAAAGTTTATGATGGATCCATGGTTTAAAATCACACAGACAGTTTATTTGGGGTGATAGTTCTTAGTCCTGTGCAGGAACACACTTGTCCATGTAAATAATTAAATTCATTGCAAAATCTTAGTGAGAGAAAAGGAGAGTGCTTCGTGAGCTTTTTAATGCTAGCAGGGACTTTTTTTTTAAAAAAAAAATTGAATTAACTGCTTATAGATTGCAGTAGTAGAAGACATTTTTTGCAGTCTGCACTGGAAATTAAAGACTGCTTGTGACTAATCCATTGTTGTAGGCTTTTAACTTTAAATAAGTTTTACCATTGTTGACCGAAGTCTGTGAAAATTTTCAGCAAGTGGCTGTGCTTAAGTGCAGCTCACCAGGAGATATGTTGCCGCAACGCTGAACTGCCAAACATGATATAACTTTCAGTTACGGGGGAAATCCTTTTCCTTGTTCAAGTGCTTTGTCGTGGTTTCTTAAAACAATATAAAATATTTGTTATTTAAAGGGAATGCTAGCTATCATAAAGGGCATAATTGTCTTAGGAGAAGAATTGATTTGGCAGTGGTAGTGAGTATTCTTTCCAAAGTGGTAACTAATTGAAAAACATTGCCATGGGGAGCTGAAGCTAGGCTCTAGCTTCATCCTTGGGGGATAAAGCATTGTTTGAAAGTATGTTTAAATAAAATATAATCTTAATCTTTTGAGAAACTGTTTTACTTTGAAGATGGTTAAAAGGATTTGCACAGATTACAGCTCCTGTGTGAAAAGAAATTTTCAGAACTGGTTCAGTTGAAGAATGCCTTCATGAAATTGCAGAACCAGCATGCTGAAGCAATGGACTTAGCCCAGCTGAAGGCTGTAATGATAGCATCTTGTCTAAGGCCAGAAAAATTGATTTCGGCTTAACCGGTATTCCCTAGAGAAGGCTGTACTCGGCACGCAGTTCATCTGTTGGATCGAAGTATTACCGAATGTGATCACGTTAAATGATGTGAGAGGCGTTTCTGGTTTGGGAAATGGAAAGACAAACTGCACTCGAAACAAAACAAGACAGTGATAAACCAGTTTGTAAGTTGGGGAGGAAGATGTACATGGTTTCTAGTGTCAAGCTACCTATGGAATTTTAGACCTTTTTTGAACTTCTGTTAAAATGTGTTCTATATAAGCTCCACCAGTTTTGTCCATTGCTCCCTGCCTGTTCCACTTGCTAAGTCTAGTGTGGAACAATCTTCGTTGAGACGCGTGGTTAGGACAGACAGGATGTGGTGATGTCCATCAAGAGCCAGTACTTTACAATTTTCTTGTAGGTTGCTTGAAATACAGTGAACTAGCCTTATGCTATAACACACAGAGTTGTTCTGTCTGTGCTATAGAGCTAGGTCCCTGGGCTATTGCCACTTTGGAGCTAGAAGATAAGAAAATGAATTTTGATTGTGTTACTACAAGAGCTCACCAGTAGTTTCATAGTCTTTCTGCTGAGATGCTGAAACTTGCCTACGCTGATGAGCAGACTTCTAAAAGGAGGTGTTTTTTTGACTGAGCTTCCAGAATTAACCCTCCCACCCTAAGATTGATGCCGCTTTTTATTAGTTCTAATATTAGCAACATGAAGCTATGCAATGAGGTTTATCGAAGAGAGATTAATCAATGGATTTATATACTAAGGTTTATCTAAACATCACAAGTTACGTCTTGGTTTTGTGTTGATTTTGTTTTGATGTTTCTCATGGTGTATTACCTTTTTCAGCTGACTCTAAAGATGATGCTGATAAATGGTTGTGTGGCTTGAATATCTTGTATCAAGAGGTCATGAGTGCTCCAACACCTGCCATCACAGAGAGGTATGTGGACATATTTTCACTTTGTGAGACTTGATGTTTCTTTGAAATTGAAAGTAGGAAAATTGAAAGAAATTTTTAAGGTGCAGTAAGTGGTGCCTCACAGTTACCTTAAGAACAACTACTCTCCAGTAAGTGTATGATAGAGAGCTCGTATGGACATTCTCCCTGTCTATTTTGCCATATACAAGTTTTGAAATTGCACTCTGCTGCGTGCATTAATGTGGACTTGCAGTTTACCTTGTTCTGTGTACCAGACGAACCCAAAATCTTCTAATGAGATCACGAGAACATCTGGTGTAAGTGTGCATTGACTTCCTTGAAAATTCATATATCTGATGCAGTCGCAGTAGGCCTGCTCTACCAGATGTCCATGTGTCCTGTGTCCAAGGTGTAGTTTTTTGGTTTCTTTTTTTTATGGGACCCATTGCATTTTCTGGCAATGTGATTGGCTGAGTCAGAGAGCCAGGCTGAAAATAAATATTTTTAAGGATTACTTTTTAGCAGGCAGCTGTACGATGATGAGGCTGTGCCCTTAATGCTTCTGAGGATATTGCACACAAAACTACTCGTGCTCAGAATGCAAGTTTTGAGAAGCTTTTAGTGCTGTCCCGGTTGCTTTTCATCACTGCTGACACCTTTTTGGCCACTGCTGTTACCTGCTGTGAAATTATATCCTGTCCTCACTTGCTACCTGGCCAAATTGTGGCTTTCGATGTTGTCTTTACCTACTTGCTCTTCAAGTTGGGGAGAAAGAGTTCCTGTCTATTTTTATGTATTGTGTGGTATTGCAGCGAGCTGCTGTACAAAGAGCTACTGGGTTCCAGGCTATGTTTATGCAGCAGGGTTATTCCCGTAGAGACTGAGGATAAGCTTAATAAAGGTGTACTGTGTTCATCCCTTAGATTAAAATCATGTGTGTACGGGGATATATATTTACTGCTAATGCTGCTAATAGTATTTTGATGTGCACATAAAACTGATATGAACACTAATGAGGATTTTGTTTAAAATTCTCTAAAGACCTCTTCCTCCCCATTAATTTTTGATTTTTATGCATCTAGCAGGTCTTTGAGTCAGCAGCCTGAGCTGGCACAAGTCATTCACTTCATGGAGTTAGTCTAGTTTAGATTAGCTAAAGTTTTGGCTTGCTTTAGCCACTTACATTTGTTTTTTACAGCTTGTGGTGGCTCATTCTTTTCTGTTTTTCCCACCCTTCCACTTCCTGTGTTGTTTTTGTGGTTTTAAAATGCAGTATTAAGGAGCAAAAAAGTATATATTTACTAATATGTTTATAAAACTGGTTGAATCCTTAGATGTTACACTAGAAATGATTTTGCTTAATTGAAAGAGATATGTCTTATGACTTTTAAATATTCCTTTTGAGTTTCATCTGTGCATTTATATATTTTATTGGCTGTGCTTTCTTTTATAATTCTTAGATTAAACTTCTTTTTTTTTCTTTTCCATAAGCTGGCTGAGAAAGCAGATCTATTCTGTTGATCAAACTAGAAGAAATAGGTAAGAAACACCCTTTTCTTTGGTTTGGTTTTAGTGAACTTTTGTTGCAGATTCTAACATGGAATGAAAAGAAATAAATGTTTCCTCATCCCAGATTTGATATACAAGAGCCCTGAAAATGATGTTTACTCTTGCTTTAACGACTTGACTTTTGCCTCTTGCTAAATGTGTTCATAGCGCTCATTCACGTTCTTGTATGTGGTGTAATGAGGATGCAAATTATGAAAAATAAATAGTTTTATTTTTAGCCTAGAATTATCCTGCCAGATTGAGGAAAGGGTTGTCTCTCTGTCTTACTGCAGCGATTCAGCTCAGCTCTGTGGGTATGTTGGGTCACTTGCTTTATAGAGGTCTTTGCCCTTTTGTAGCCAAGTTGGAGCCCAGAAGCTTGGAGTGCATGACCTGCTGTGAGGTTTCCTCTGCAACTGTGCCACCCGTTCTTCCTTCATTGCTGAAGCATTTTTGTGTTGGAGTGACTATACTGTAATGTAAACAGACCAGATCAAGCTTTTAAAAGCTTGTTTGGCCATGCGTAACAAGGAAGCTGCGTGAGGAGCTGCTGAAGACCCAGGGCAGATGTTTAACTGAGTAGCGTTCCCTTGTTCCAGTCCTGATGGGGCCTGAACTTGACTAGTGTGTGTGGTGTCTAGTTTAAAATCAGTCACAGCAGCAGTTTCAGAAATACCCAGAGGTAGGGTTGTCGCAGCAGTAACTTGAATTCTTTTCCTGAAGGGCTCAGGGTTGTGAGGAGGACAGAACGAAGTATTAGGAGGAAGAGGAGGTAAGAGATACCTGATGGTATTGGGGCAGAAGTGGAGGACTACTGATGTACAGGGTAGTGCTGTGAAAGTTACTTTCCCAGAACATACTCTTGAGGTTAAATACAGGAAGAAGTCAAGTTAATCATTTGGAATAAGGGCACATTTTTTGTTTAATTTTCTTCTTAGAGCAATTGGCCTGGCTACAGGTGCTTGTCTCTGCTATGTGTTCACATAGGCCAAAATCAAGGAATAACCTGGTGCTTCTCATGTGAAAGAAGTCTCGTGGGTTGTAGCTCCCAGTGTGCTGTGTACCTTCATATGTTTAACAGTTCATTTCAGGTCCATGTGTGATGTGGGTTTATAGCTTTTGCACAGCAAAAGAGACTTTATTTTTTTTTCATGAATTTATCTGCATACCTTTCCTTAGAGTTGCCATAAATCTTGCAACACCAAGAAAAATGTTAACTCCTCCTCTCCCATGTCTGTTACTTTACCATGATTTTTCTCTTTGGCTGGAACATGCCTTTTATTCTAAGGTATAATGCAGTGTAGAAAAGCACGTGTTGCCTCTCATTTAGACCTTTTCCTCAAAGCAAAATAAAATCTGGTGTTTCACTGTGTCTTGTTGCAAGAAGAAGTGCCATTCTGCAGACAGACAGCCTGTGGCATCGTGTAACTGGCTTCAGTGTGGGCTGAGTTGCTATTTCAAAACGGTATTTCCTAAAGTAGGCAGGGTGGTGAAGGGGAAAGTACCGACTTTTACTGGGTATTAGCTTATGCCTTCTGATGTATTTTGAAAACCTAACCCTATAATGAGGATATGTTGGTGGGTGTCACGAAAAAAAAGCAAATGCTAGATGGAGAAGCTGTGGCTGGCAGTATGTGTCCGCTGAAGAGGTTTCGTTTGTTGCTTTAGGGTTGTTTCATCACTACCAGGCAGTCTGGTTAGGATCAAGGGCACTTACACTGTGGAGAGGGCAGTTTCTTGTTCTCTTGATAGATGATTCATGCTCTTAGAAAAATTCAGGAAAGGAGTTTGGACTGCGTTTCATTGTGTTTAGTGTTGCAGTTTCTAGGGAGGTTAATTGTGAAGGTTAGACTTCCAGGCAAGTCCTGTTTCACAGGCTGAGATTTTTTTTCCAGTGGTAATGAAGCCCCAGCTCTTTGTTTTGGCTTGCACTTGTCTGGCCAGAGGAAATTGCTTGTGCTTGGTCTTTAGGATACAAATGAAGTCCTGGTTCTTGCTCCTAAAAGTAGTGTTGTTTTCCAGAGGTCTGGCGACAAGGCGGAAAGCCAGGAATTTCCTGAGTTTTATTCTGGCTTTGGCATGGATTTTGGCTGAATTCCTTCTTACTTTGCCTCTTTCCCCCTCTACACAATGGAGATGAGAATATCTCACAGGGTAGCTGCTTGTATGGACACCGTAGAATAGAGTGGTACTTTCGTCTAGGTGCTAATTGAATTTTTTTTTTTTTTTTTTGCTTTCAAGTGACTCTGTTCTGACCTCGAATTTGTGGACAGTTAATGGCTTATGAATAGCAGTAGGTTAAGACAAAAAAGAGCGTAGCGTTATGTTCTCAGGTACTGCTGATAATGCATTAATGTTTTGTGGGTGTAAACAAGAGCTGTGGATGTTGTGCCTGTGCTCTCTTGACTCTTCCCTGCTTCCTTTTGTTCCCATGGATTCCCCTCATGGTCTGCTCTAGGGCTCATCCCTGTGCCACTCACATGTCCCACTTTAATGTCTTTCTCCTTGTGACCTCACAGCAGTGCCTACCCAGAATAACCAGAGTTTGAGACTCTGGCTTAGAACTGTTCTTTGCTATCCAAAGAGAAGTTGAAAAGCAAGTGACTAAAATGGGTTGGTGTACTGCCTTGGTGCTGCTGGATGGGTGAAATCTCACTTTTTCCTTTTCCGCTACCATCTCAACCTGCTGCTAATCGGGCGCTCTAGCCCCTCTTCTCATTCTGACTATGAGGCTGATGTGGACGTGAGGTGAGCTGTGTCATCTCATGAACCCAGTGGAAAACTTCTATCTCCCTCTCAGCCATATGGTTTTCTGTTCACCTAACAAGTCAAATCAGGTTAACAGAAGGTTTGATGAGCATCACAGCTCGCCTGTGATTTAGAAATCCGTCCTCTCTGCTTGTACAGGGGTTATAGTAGTGTTCCTGTTTCCAGTTTGCTGGTAAGTTGAATAAATGCTGTGAGCTGCTCTGAGTTTGCAGTGAAAGATGCTATGGCAGCAGCACCTAGGACACTGGAATAAAATCTGGGTTTGAGATAACTGGAAGATGTGAAGGTTTTTGAAACAAGCTATTCACAGGTTTTTCTAATACAAAGTCTTTCTTCAGCGAGTTTGATGTATACATCATATATGGTTTGATGTATGGCCAGAAAGTACGTGTGGCCAGGAGGTGTTGCAGTGATTAATAAATTTAGCTTTGTATGTCAGTGTTGCTTAAGTTCTTGATTTATGTAAACACTGTGTTGCTTGCATTTTTTAATTTAGTATGTGTTATTTGAAAGGTCTTGCTGTTATCTAGAAAACTTTGGGTTTTAGAAGTGCTGATGGTATGCTGCTGAACATTCTGAAATTCTCTAAAAAGGGTTCTAAAAAGGGAGGCTGTCCTTTCTGGGTAGACTTTGTGAGACAAGGATGAGGACACATTCAGATGCTGCAGAAGGGGAGAGTCTTGCTGCTGGGAATCAGTTTTGCCATGCAAGTGAATAACAGCTGGAGAAAAAGGCTATAATGGTAGTGAAAACTGGAGCTTTTTATTTTCTGTTTCTGCTCATCCATTTGATATATAATTTGTATAATGTTTTCTGTGTCTGTGTTCCAGTTTCAGTGGGACTGGAACAATGAAAGAAAGGCTGCAGTTCATCCGATGTTGTGTCAACATCTACATTTGAGCTGATCATCTAGATCTGATTAACTGTTGATGGAGAGAAATGAGTGTCTCTGCCACAGGGTCCTTTTCATCCTAATATGGATACCCCAAAAAATTGAAATGCCTGTTTCTCCGCACTAACTGTAAAGCATGTCTAGCTTCCTCACATGTAGGTGTTAGGTTTATAGGCGTTCACAGTTGTGTGATGAGCCCTACTTGAAATGTTTCCATAGTCTCATTTTTGTTTTGATGGAAAATACATTAGTAGCTGACTAGATACAGCAAAACTGTGGAGATTTTGCTTTCTTATTTTTTCTTCTTTTCTTTTTTTCCTCTCTCCCCCTAGTATCAGTCTTAGAGAGCTGAAAACAGTTCTTCCCCAAGTAAACTTCAAAGTGAGCAGCATGAAGTTCTTGAAGGATAAATTTGCGGTAATTACCTGATAATTTTGTCTGTTTGGTATCATCTGATAGGTGGTGTTATTTTTTTCAGGATACTGCCTGTATTTTTGCTTCTTACCATGTAGCGTTACATAAATTTTATCAATTAACTTTTCAGCGTGGCTTTGCCTCTGTCTAAGACTATAAGAAAGTATAGACATAATTGTTCCTTCTTTTCATTGTGCAGTTGACTAAAGGCAGCACTGGGTTTTGAGCTCCAGTGCTGCTAATGTGCAAGTACATGGGCAACTCTTTAAGATAAAATTCACTTATGAGGAGAAGATTTTGTTTTGCAAGATGATCAAGTAATAACATCTTCGCTCCAACTTGGGGTAATATTAATAACTTGGGAAGGTCGTTTCCATACCTACAGGAATTTTAAATACCCCCACCTTTTCCTGCTTTCCCGCTCTCCACCCCTAAAGCACACATTCTTGCTTCTATTGCTCCAGCTAACAATGGCTAAATGAGGCACTACTGCACACTCAGTAACAGTGGAAGTGGAGTCAGAATACGAAATGCAAGGCCAGAGGTGTGGGCTAGGAGCACTGTGTCACAAACCATCCATCTGTTTACTTGTTTGTATTCTTAAAAAGATAAACAAACTAAATCCCAAGCGGTTAAAACAAATGAAGTTGGAGTAGAACAGAATGCATAAGAGTGTGGCAACTGGAGGAGGAGTAACTTGTTAGCTGTGTGAATACAGTTCAAGGAATTCTCAGTTCACTGTGTGCTCGTTTCCGTTGTAGGAAATAGGTGCTCACAAGGAAGAGCTTACTTTTGAACAGTTTCATTTGTTCTACAAGAAGATTATGTTTGAACAACAGAAATCGGTAAGCTTCTTCATAAGTGGTCTTCATACTGTTAAACTGCTTGATCTGAATAAAGAGTGAATGCTGATGTTTATTACTAATTTTCTTCTCCCCCATTGTAACAGAAGAGGGTATAATACTGTATGTGATGTGTAATTAACAGTCACCATCAGCAATTGGCTTAAATAAGTCATTCATGTTGCTTCTTGTGTGTTGGTAGTAGAGATCTGTGCAGATATAATGGGAATTCTAGGAAGAACTTGGGAGTTTTTCAGGATGTAGGATGTCTTTTCATTAGGCACAGCTGATCTGGTTTCTGATAGGAGCAAGTTTTTTCCACACTTGTATTAATCTTACAATGCTAAGAACATTCTGTAAGTCATGGGGATGTATCCTGAGCACCACATAACAGCTGTTGTTCTCATCGTGTCTCATGCCTGGAGAAAACCGATGGTGAGTCCAAGACAAAATATCCGTTGGATGGTCCCTGGGAGGTGTGAATGCAGTGGAACTACTTTTTAGCAAATTTATGTGAGCAGCTGCCTCACCTGTTTCCATATGTTCATGGCAGATTCATGAAGTTGGTAGAAACTGTGTGATTTAGTGACTGGAAGTTAGAAGCCCTTTAAAACAGTGGAAACACGTAATTTGAAATTACTTGCATAAATGTCTTTAATGTGCTTATTGTTGATTCAATTTGCAGTTGCTAAAATAGAAGTTTTGCTAGTCAAAGTCAGTGCTGTTTCTCTTGGCAGTAGAGTTCTCTTGTACTGTGTAAAAGTGATGCTGAAATTATTGTGAGGTAATAAAGAATCTCCATTTACTGTCAGGGTTTTAGTTTGGTTGTGAAAGTGTAGTTAATAAGCTTGAGCAGTAAGTTGAAGAGTAAAATGCAGATTAAGGAGGGTATTTAACGTCCTTAAACTCTTGTTATTGTGGCTTATGGATCATTTCAGAGAAACTCCTCCGTTTGTTCCACAACTGCTTTGGGGCAGTTGATAAGTTTCCTGCAATCTGTAACTCTGCTGTGCCAAGTTGGAAGCAATTTAAATTTTATATTCACGTAAATAAATGGGACGTAATTCCAGTTTTTCTGGGATATTGGACAATAAAAGCTCTCCAGAAACTTGACTGTGTGTAAGGTGCCTTATCAATAGTAAGTCTTGCCTCAGAATTGTGTGTGTTCATATCAAAAGGCCTGAAGTGCAATTGCCAGCCCTGTCAGTATGTTTCTTCTTATGTATTTAATTCAAAATGTGTCTTGCCAACTTGTATGCAACTTATCCTAGGGGCAGATAGTCATATATTTCCCCTTCCCAATGGGGAAGGGACATTATTAGATGGAATTAGACAGAAAATTGCATGTTCTTTTGTTATTTATGTTTTTGTAACATTATGTTTTCATCGGTTTTTGCGTGTTTTGTTTTTTGTTTAAGATTCTTGATGAATTCAAAAAGGATTCCTCTGTGTTCATTCTTGGGTGAGACTCTTCATTTGTATTATTTTCCCATGTTTCCATATGGTTGTATTGCTGCAGGATTGTTTTTTTTAATTACATTACCTTTTTGTTTGTTTTCGTTCTAATGCTTTAGCAAGTGAAAAGAACTGATACAACTTTTTGCATTCAGAAAGGTGAACTTGTATTGAAAATAAATCTCAAATATAATTTGATAAATGTTTTTTAGTTTTTTACTATCCGACTACAAAAATCATATGAACTTAAACAAGTGAATTTGCCTATCTCAATTTGCTAAAAGATGAACAACACTGTGGAAGAACAGTTTGATGGAGAAGCTTTAAATTCAGTCTGGAGAGTGGTGTGATGCACAGGCTGTGCCTAGAGTTGAGCAGAATGCTGATAGTAACAGTTTCTGCATCTTTTCACTTGAAATTTTAAGATGTGTACAGCGTGAAAAAGAAGGTCACAGGCATTGCTAACGATTTGGCTGCAAATTAAACCAGTTTATCTTTGCTTTTGAATATTACACTAACAGATTAGAAGTTACTTAAAAAGTTTGCTCTGAGTGTACTTTGTGTTTCCTTATTGGTCATGTCATATCGGTTAAACTTTGTGAGACTGCTGAAAAACACAGATTTATCAAGGATGGGTATGTTATAAATACCGTCTTGGTACTAGATGATGCAGCATTTGTATCCTATGAAAGGGGGAGCAGTTGTGCTGCTTTGTGCAGCTCCATCTTGCCTCCTCTTCCAGGAGGTTTTGATCTGTCACGCTAGATCATCTGAATAATACATGGAGGGAGTTATTTGTGGAAGTGAGGCTCAGCTAAACACCACCTCTGTCAAGTGAATGCTGCTCACTTGCTACAAAGCAGTTTGGTAGTTTTCCCAGTGAATCACTATCAAAAGTACATCAGAAATCCAGGAGGCTTTATTTAAAGGTTCAAAGTGCATTCATTAGATAATGCAATATTACAAGTCTAATCTAAATCCTAATGAAGTTATAAAAAAAAATCCTTGATGGTAGCAGCACATTTATACTGTAAATCCAAGATACAAATCCATGTTATTTTTTACTATGATATCTGGTGACACTTGCTGTCATATTCCTTTATCTTCACTTTCCCTTTTTTTTTGTTTTAAAGAAATACTGACCGTCCAGATGCTTCAGCAGTTCATCTCCATGACTTTCAGAGATTCTTGCTACATGAACAGCAGGTGGGAAGGTTGCAGAAATTCCGAGTTCTTTTTCTTGAGGTTGTCTCATGGAATTCTATGCTTGTTAAAAGGAAATGTGATGTGTCAGAGAATATGATTGATGCCAGCTAAGATACTAGGCCTTGGAAAGTTTTCTCCTTCTTCATTGCTGTTAAAGTTCACAAGAACTATTATTTTTCATGTATATAAAGACTCTGAAGGTGTACCAGAGAACAAGAGGGAAAATAAATATGGTTTTAACAGGTCTCCATTTGGTCATGCAGATGGACAGACAAGGTTAGAAATAAAGAGTGGATGTATGTCCAAGACAATAGCCTGGCTCAGTTACAGCTGTCACCATAGGCACATCTGGGGTGATGCCTTGGCCATGGTCCCATTTTAGCAGCTCTTACATGAAAAGCTAACGCAAACGCAGGCAGTCAGCTCAAAGATAATTTTCTCTTGAGTGGAGCCAGTTCAATGTCCCACAGCAGCACGCAGATCAGGATGGAGGCAGGGGCTGGAACTGTGTCTTCATGGTCTTCTGTAATGTTATTTAGCGCAGACACTGTAGGTGGAAGTTGTGTGATATTTGCTAGGCGCTGCTAAGCTCCAGGTTTGCAAATACGATTGAAAAGCGAGACCTGTGCTTCCTGTGTAAGCTTAGTGCTTTGTTTTTCTCCCTGTTTCACTGTGTTAAAAGGGTGTTCAGATTGCACTCAGAAGTGAGAAAGATTGTGGTTAAGGCATATCCTTCAAGGAGGACGGCTTTTCTCTGTGTGTGCGTGCATTTGTATACACGTTGTATGTATCTCGGGGCCTCCAATCTATAGAAAAGTACTGAGAGAGATCTTCTTTTTCCCCCTTAGACATTGTAGAGCAAACTCTTAAGATACATGGGCACAGTAAAATACATTGGTGGCAAACTAGCCAGATGAGAGAGAAATAAATCACATCTGTAGGTTTCTCTGTTCCATATTTGCTTTTTATATAGAATAACATCACTTTTTTTTTTTCCTGCTGTGTTATTATCTGAAGGAATCTTGGGCACAAGATCTCAGTAAAGTCCGAGAACGAATGACAAAGTTTATTGATGACACTATGAGAGAAACTGCTGAACACTTCCTCTTTGTTGATGAGGTAAGATAATGATAATTCCTAATAGTTCCTCACGGAGTTTTTTTCTTTCACTGCCAGTTTCTAATCTGTTAATTGTATCGCAGAGCCTCTAGACTTCTTTTGCTACATGGCTGGATTTCTTTCAGTCTTGCATGACAAAAGCATGTAAATTCAGTTTCTCTCTTCATATTATAGTTCCTCACTTACCTTTTTGCAAAAGAAAACAGTATTTGGGATGAAAAATATGATTCAATAGATGTGCAGGACATGAATAATCCTTTGTCCCACTACTGGATTTCTTCCTCTCATAACACGTAAGTTACCAGAATTCCCATTGTCTATTCCTGTTCAAAGAAGCCTTGCATGTGTTAGGAGAAAGTAGTACTTGTAAATTATGCCATAAATATACTGTGTGCATGTGTGAAATCTTCTTAAAGTGTGATGTAAATGTGGCAAATACCGTTTGAGGTGCTTCCTTTCCCCTTTCTCTTGAGCTCTTAAAGGTTTTGAAATATGACTAAACTCAGCTGCCAGAAATCCCAAACCCTGAGTCCTATTACAAAAGTAAAAAGTCTTGAGTAGAAACTACTCCATCCTCTCTGCTTTCAGAAATTAAAGTTATAGAAGGAGCTTTTTCCAAGCACAAACAGCTTTGTTAGTAACACCCAAACCCTGAATCCTGTTACAAAAGTAAGAAGTTTTGAGTAGAAACTACTCCAGCCTCTCTGCTTTCAGAAATTAAAGTTATAGGAGGAGCTTTTTTGCTCTGTTTTTCCAAGCACAAACAGCTTTGTTAGTAACTTAGTTGTTGAATTCTGTAGGTTGCATCCAAGGTATCCAACCCTTTTCTTTGACAATCTGATATGCCAGCTCTTTAGCCCAAGTGCAAACCCATGTGATGATGCGTTTGAACGGTCTACATATTAAGGGGATTTGCTCATGTAACACTGTAATGAAAAGATAGGTGTAAAAGATAGGTGTGGTCTACAAATTAAGGGGATTTGCTCATGTAACATTGTAATGAAAAGATAGGTGTAAAAGATAGGTGTAAAGAGAGGAAGGAGAGGTGAACAAATAAATTATTGCTGGGAATGAAATAAAGTGAATGTGGATATAGTTTATCAGTGTATTTTGAAGTATAGGGTGTGGTACCACACTAAACATCCTCCTCGTGCCTTGAAGATGATTGTGCCTCAGTGTGATGGTTTAGGTGTGTTTCAAAGCTCACAATTTGCTCTCCAGAAATGTCTCAGAGTTGGTTGACGTTTAGATTGAGCCTTTAATCTCCTATAATTTGGTCTGTTCAAAAATATGATAGTATTAGATTCAGCAGAGTCCAGTTCTTCTGTCATAAGTTAAAAAGAAAAAATAAAAAAAATCAACATACATTCTCCATGACAGGAGAAAAAGCGTTGCTCAGTGAGTTAGTGGAAAATGGTTGAAATTGGCTACCTGTCTTTTACGATTTCCTTTTACTCCTTAGATATCTGACAGGAGACCAGCTTCGAAGTGAATCATCCACAGAAGCTTACATCAGGTGCCTTAGAATGGGATGTCGATGTATTGAGTGTGAGTAAAGACTTTGTGGGGTGGTTTGTTACATGCTGTCTGTATAAGCAGAGTTTCCCATGTTTACCAAGAAAGAAGAAAGAACTGAAACCAAGAACTAGTTTGTTGTCTGAAGCTGAAGTTGGTAATATAAAAACTACAGATTCCCTAAACTGTTTTTCTTATGCCTTGCTGTTGCCACGTTCCCTTGCTCTGATTCTTGTTCCCTTGGATTTTGAAGAAGGTCTTTCTAAATCTCATCTCACTGTACCCCCAAAATTCAGTCTTGGATCTACTATATGAAAGTGCAGGATTTAAACAGGAATTACTTGTGTAGCATAAATAGATAGATAGATAGTTTATTTGCCTTCGTTGTAATGCAGACAAGTCTAAGGCTTGGAGATTTTTTTTTTAATTTGGTGCCGTTTGTCATCCTTTTTAACTTGCTAGTAAATCAGTTGATGTCTTTGTGCATTTGTTTTTCACTCATTGGATGCATTTTTATCCCTGTGTTTGTGTACTTTATTGAAAAGTTTGACTTCAATTTTGTGTTATTTCACCAGTAAGTTCATAAAACATTGCTACTGTTAATGTGAAATGTACCTCAGATTAGAGTTGCAGGGTTAAAATCAACAAAAGAGAGAAGCTATCAGCTTGCCACTAGTTGGAATGATTTTATCCCTGGAAAATTCTTGTAAACTAGTAGATTGACAATAGCTGCCTGAATTCCTACATGATAGTGCTTTATGAAAAAATTTATATTGTGTGTTATTTATTGTTTTTACTTAAGTGAACTTAATTTCCTCTGTGAGAATTATAAATTCATCTAGTATTTCATCCTGTAATTCATTAAGTCTCAGTATGTGGAACACTGAAGATCTGAATGTATTCTTTGTAGTAGAATTCTTTAAGTAACTGTTTGATCTCTTCCTTTTTTCCACTGCTTGTCTTTCGTAGTGGATTGCTGGGATGGTCCTGATGGGAAACCCATCATTTACCATGGATGGACACGGACAACAAAGATCAAATTTGATGATGTAGTACAGGCAATCAAAGATCACGCTTTTGTTACATCTGAGTAAGCTTTGATTTCTTTTCCTTAAGCTTGTTTTCATATGCTTAGACCTTTTGGAACTTATTTTCTCTGTAATCTAGAACAAAAAGTAGTAGGAGAATAACAACATTCTGGTAGTCTTCATTGTCTTTAAAGACGCACATGTGGGTCTTTCATAGATTCAGTTTTGAGGAAGAATCCCTTTACATAAGGGTTATGTGAAGATAGTGAGTACCCTGAAGTGCTTCGCATCTTCTTGCTTGAATCTTCTTTTATTAAACCTAAGTGTGAAACTTCAAATGCTGAATAGTATGATACATATATATATATATATAAAATTTAAAAAAAAATAATAGAATACTACAAGTGACAAGCTGTCTGTCTGTGAGGTGATGTTCATCGTGTAAGGGAAGTCTTAACTGTTCTCAGTTCTTGTAGAATTCGTAGCGTGCCTCCTGAACTGATAACATGGTTTTAAATCTGCACCTGTGCTCTACCCTTCTATAAATTGTGCTGAGATGCCCTTAACACGGAAAAGATTGCTCGAAAATTGGGAAGGAGAGAAGGCTGTCAGTGTACTGGTTTTCTGCTTTCCCAGCTGCACACAGAGAAACATTATTTTTTCTTGTGGGACAACATCGGTACCAGGCACGTTGTGTTAATGATGACTGTAATATGTGATGCGTTAATTAGGGTTTCAGACCATCAGTACCCCAAGTGCAGTTTGATGCTTTCCCCGCCTGTGTTAAGGGATAGGCTGCTCATCATCAGATGAAGTTGCTGAGGGATGTGAAGGACAGCAGGAAAGACTGTTACAGTTACAGTTGCAACAAAAGAGAGATTAAGAAAAATGTGAGCCTGCTGCTGAATTGAACTTAGTGGCTGGAGAAGGCTGATGTACTCAATGCTTTCTCTGCCTCATTTTTCATTTAGGGCCGCAATAGATGATATTCAAGGGGAAACTCACAGAACTGTTTGTTTAGCTTCAGGAAGAGGCTAATTGAGGGAGTCTGGCTGCTGTCTTCCACTGCCTAGTGCGTGATTATAGAAAAGATGCAGCCAGACTCTTCTGAGAATGTGCGTGGATGAAAACAGACACAGTTTTGAGGAGAAACAAATTTTCACGTAATGATGCTTTAGCACTGAAACTGTGCCCAGAGAGCTTGGAAGGAATATTGGTCCTTGCAGATACTCAAATACTGGCTGAACAAAGCTCTGAGCAACCTGATCTAACCTGGGAACTAGGCCTTCCCAAAGAAGGGATTTGCACTAGAGAGCCTCCAGAGTTCCTTCCTGAGCTTAATGATTCTGTGATTGCACATCTGTTGTTATCTGTTTTTTGTCTATCTGTGTTCCTTTTGTCTCGTTTGCTTTAAATATTTTCTTTGGTCTAGGGGAATGAGGGAGGGTGCTGTTCTCCTTGCCTTGCCAGTTGTAGCAAAACCAGATTGTCTTCATTCACCTTTTTTTTCTCCCCCAAAGATACCCAGTCATTCTGTCAATTGAAGAGCACTGCAGTGTGGAGCAGCAGCGACACATGGCCAAAGTGTTCAAGGAGGTATTTGGGGATCAGCTTTTAACGAAGCCTGTTGAAGCTAGTGCAGATCAGCTACCATCACCAACCCAGCTGAAAGAGAAAATCATTATCAAGGTAGGCTTACTCTGTGTGCTGGTAGATAAAATAGGAAAACATGGGCAGGAGCCTGAAATGCTACTTCTGGATTCACAGCTTAGCTGGTTCTGTGGAAGAGGAAACCCCACGCTTGAAGTGCATACTAGTAACATTGTGCAATATTGTGCAGAGTCCTGTGAAACTGTGCATTAAAGTGGTTGTTACTGGTTTTCTTAGCAATGTGTTGCTAGTTCAAGGGCCAGATCGGATGTCAGCTCTTTTCTAAAGGTCTTCTGGCCCTTGAGCTGTCACTGCTAAATTTCAGCAAGGGTTCGCTGCTGCAGGTGCTCGTCGTAGATGTGAAAGTATGTTCTCAAACAGAAGGTTAGATCAATGGTGTTAACTTTGTTTTTTCAGATGAAACCCAAAGCACTTGCAGGCTGCACAGTGAAGTTGTCAGTTGCAAGCTTCAAGACTTGATGGATGTTTACTAACTAAGTGTGACTTAAATATGCAATTTAGTGAGCCACTTGTGAAACACGGAGGTGCTCTTGTTAGAAGGCAGTCACTGCCACTGTCTTACCTTTTGGGCAACACAGACACTATACGCGGTACTGGTGGGAAACAACACAAGGCAGATAACCAAAAGAAGACTTCTCAGATTGAGACTGCAGTAGCACTTTCCAAAAGGCAAGATTAGATCGAGAATCAGAGGGCTGCTCATGATCTTTTTAGTAAAATAATGGACTTTTATCAATGCTTCAGTTTTCCAACTCCTGTAGCAGTACTGCATCCTATAGCACCGCACTATAAAGTGCAAAAGTTCTGTGCTTAGGTTTTTGGGGTTTTTTGCCCTCCAAACACTGTTACCTTGCAAAGCACAGAGGGGAGTTGCATAGACATATGAACAATAACGTGACAGATCTGATTTAAAGGGAATTACAAACTACAGTGAGTCTGCACGAGAGAACGTCTGTATCGCTCTGTACTGTTTAAAAGAGCATTAAAGAGTCTTTAAATAGATCAGCATCTGTCAGTGAGCTCGTTGTGTTATTTGGCTTCTGTTTGGGAAAAGTCACTAAACAGTCGGAGGCAACGCCTACTTTAGGGGCCTGTGGGATTTTTCAGATAAGCCTGTCAAGGTGAACTCTGCCTACAGTAGGCTGTGCAGAACTGAGTGTAGTTGAAAACTGCTAGGTATGAGGTGACTAATCCCATCATTAACTGCAGTTGAGTATTTGATGTTCATTCTTGTAGAAGAGTGAATTCCTCATAGATTTTAATTCTGTCTATTTTTGTTTTATTCTATTTCTTTGTTCCTATGTCCCGCTCTCTGCAGAGGGATTCTTGTTTTATGCTTATTTCTCGGTATGTGTCACTTCAAGTTGTGTGTCATCTACAGAATGGTGAGCTCTTATCAGTCTAGTTGTTTCCTTGTTGCTTGAATGATACCTCTACTAAATTTTTAATCTTTATAATGAGAGTTAAATTTTAAAGAAATTCATGCCCTGTTGCATAAAGCCCTGTGGAACAGCTGTTGTTATGGTAATGACAGAAGAGGGCTGTGCAATGGAGGGAAATATTTCCAGTAATACTGAGTATGCTGAAGTATTAGGACCAAATTTATGTATGATTTTATGTGAATGTATCAATGTGGTGGATTTATTTTTTTTTAAGCACAAAAAACTGGGGCCAAAGGGAGACATTGATGTGAACTTGGAAGACAAAAAAGAAGAAAAAAATCAACAGGGAGAACTTTACATGTGGGATGCAATAGAACAGGTATCATTTATATGACGTTTGCTACAGTTTGTTACTACATGCATAATATGGGAAATTTACAGTAATTTTCTCAGTATTTGTGTAAGTAATATTGTTGGCTGGACAGATGTAAATGAGGGGAGGAAGGTATTTTGTTTATTGTTACACCTTGTTTTGAAATTGTGGTTAACGAGTTTCCATCTGTCTTGTTAATGGCTTTAATATCAACTTTCAGAAATGGACTCGGCACTACTGTGCTATTGCTGATGAAAAGCTTTCATTCAGTGATGATATAGAACAGAATGCTGATGAAGATTCCTCAAAGGTGATGGCTACATTTTGTTGTTTAAGCATGTTCTTTTTGTTCTCTGAGATTATTTCAGTATCTACAAATGTGTATCTTTTTAATGGTAATGTTGAAATTGTGAGGGATCAGTGTCACATAACACATAACCGGGGATAAAAAAATGTAAAAAGGGTCTTTGCCAGGGTACTCCAGTTTAACCCTGTTTTTCAGGAAATAACTTCTTCCCTTGGCTAATTGAGGACTTGCAAAGAGGAATACAAAGACAATGAAACAGAATTTTGGTACTTAAATCGTGATGCATGCACTGACAATCAAAGTCTTTGTATGCCTCTGACTAAATATCACTGCTATTTCCAAACCAGGCAGTACGGTGAACCAAAGATTCGTTGTGTTAGCAGTACAGCACACCTCTCATGCAGGGCATGTTTCTCATTCCACATTTGCAAAGTGTTTGTCACAGGTGAGGGTGTCTTACTTGGCTGTTGTGCATGGAAAAGCAGAAACAGGGGGCTCAGTAAGGGTTGGGATAGCAGCGATGCTCAGCATGGTTTCTTGTTCTGACCTTCTGAGTTTCCATGCACGTTATTTTGTTGCTAACACGTAGGTGCGCATTTTGGAGATCTGTCTGTGTGTTCAGAATATTTTACCCATTCGCCTAGATGTTCATGTCAGTAAAATAATTGATGTGTAAGAAAACACAAACAAATCCTGGAAAAAGATGAATAGAAACTCTGTGGATTAGCACTAGGGTGTTTTGCCTTGAAAAATATGACTCAGTGTTTGTGTTGTTGCATTCTTTCAATTTTTGTTGACTACATATTTGAATAAGGCTGAAGTTCATCATTGCTCCAAAGTAATGGCTTGACTTGGAAGGAGAGTCAAGGATGACTATAAAGGTGATTTGGTTTGTTTGTGGAGGGAGAGTTCAGGACTAGGAAGAGCTGAAATCCTGAAATAGTGGATTGTTGTATCATTAATAAGCACTTTGTTTCAAACTCATGAAATGAGAAATACACTGTAAAAATTCTTATTTTCTGGTCTAGGAGGTGAAACGTACTGAACTGCACTTAAAAGAGAAATGGTTCCATGGGAAAATGAAAGAGGGGAGATCAACTGCTGAGAAACTGCTCCAGGAATATTGTGCTGAAATGGGTGGCAAGGATGGCACGTTTCTAGTTAGGGAAAGTGAGGCTTTCCCTAATGATTGCACCTTGTCATTCTGGTATGGTAATTGTTATAAAAAATTTATTTGGATTTTCTTTGTTTTATGGCAATGCACAGAAGTGTATGTATTTTTCAAGTATACATTTTATACCCGAGATGAAATAGGAATAAGGAGGTCCTATCATGACTGGAATGTTTTGGATAGGATTGTGAAAGACTACTTTCTAAATTAAACTTCAGCTTAATGTAGTGTAATGTATTTTGGCAGAGTAGACTTTATTTTAAGTGTTACAGTTGTCAAGAGAGGACTGACTGGTTTGATTTTCCCCCCCCACCCTACAACTTTTATAGTGTTCTACAAAGAAAACATGGTCACATGAGTGTAACTTTTTAGCAGAGATTGATATTTTCAGTAAAAGTATCACTTTTATAGTGTTCTGGGTTGACAGAGGATGTGTTAAAAACTTTTTTGACAAAATTTGATCTTTTACTTTAGGGTTAAATTACTGGTTTCTACAAAGAAAACATGGTCACATGAGTGTAACTTTTTAGCAGAGATTGATATTTTCAGTAAAAGTATCCTCCAGAGGGAAAATAATAAAGAATATAAGGAGGGGGAGAGTGCTATCTGATTTTGTTGTGGGTTGCTTTTTTTTTTTCCTCCTCCCTTCTGGTTGGAACACCATCAGGAATAGTGTGTTGGGTGGATTTCTGACCCAGAGAGCTGTCAGAACAAATTTTGCAGGGAGAAAGTATATGCCAGATTTCAAACCCTTGTGGGCTGAAAATTGTTAGTTTTGGTCCTGTAACCTTACTGGTCAGGATTTTGGTTGTTCTTTCTTTGGTTATTTTACAAGATGATACAGATTTCTTGCCTCTTCACAAGCACACTAAGTAGTTGACCAGGTGAGAAAATGCTTCAAAAGAAGAAAGCCTGTTATTAAACCTTTCTTTTTCTTATACCCCTCTCCATTTCTTTAGGAGGTCAGGTAGAGTCCAGCACTGCCGGATCCGTTCTTCAAGTGATGGAGACACTGTGAAATACTACCTGACAGACAACCTCACTTTTGATAGCATCTATGATCTCATTCAACACTACAAGGAGGCCCACTTGCGATGTGCTGAATTTGAGCTGCGTCTGACGGATGCTGTGCCTAATCCCAGCCCTCATGAGACTAAAGAGTATGTACAGCAGAAGGCAAGCACCAGGGTTGTTATGTCAGTGTGCTTTGTGGTGTTTTGCATGCTCTAGGATTTTTTGTACAGAAAATTCCCTGGATTCAGGAGCACACCTTGTGTGTTGCTTGTCTGTGGATGTCATAGTAATAGGCTCCCCTGAAAGATGCTGAGTGAGATCACTGACTTTGTGAGAACCTCACGCAAGAGAGAGCAGTCACCCTGAAAGCAATTTACTGCAGCAATTAGGAAAATTAGTGAGAATGGTGATGCTGCAGATACGTGCCAATTCAGTCTTTCTCTGCTCGGGGTTTTACAGCACCCAGTGGGCTTGATTAGATCCTTAGTAGTTGGCTGTGGTCCGGCAACTGAGTGGTCATGGTCTGTGCCATCTGGAAGCTCTATTACTGAGGCAGTGAGCCCATACAGTTCAATTTTCCTTATTCCGCCCTCCACTTCACCTCTGTCAGAGTTGCTTAGTCTGGCTTCACCCCATGCTGACAGGAAGTAGTAGAGCTTGGTGTTTGTTGTGTGATGTAGGTCCTGGGCAGAGCTTGCACTTATTTGCTGGCAGAACACTGTAACCATTGCCCTTTTACTTTTTCCCACTGCAAAGCAAAAAGAACAGCTGCATGTGAAAGGTTGATCTGTCACTTTAAACTTCTTTTTTCACCTCACCTGGGATTTGGGACTCACTGATGACCTGTGAGAAGGGAGAGCAGAGTTTAAGGGTTAGGCTCTCCTGCCTTTCTGTATAAGGTGGAGGTGTACTGCCAGTAGAAGTGGCCATGGCGTTGCTGAAGGCACATTAGATCCAAGACAAGTCCGTCCCTACAGTAAAAGAAAAAAAAAATCAAGGCTCTAAATAAAAAAACCAAACCCAATACCTGGTGATTTTCTTCTGTCGGTGTTTGGACTTTTGCTTAAATCTACTCTGCCCAAGCTGAATCAACTACTCAAAACCAAATGGCAGACTAAAAGCAGGATCCAGTGACTTTGTTTCAGGAAGGAATGCAGATTTATCTTTTATGGTTTGAGACAGACAGAGTGTTCTGATACATTCTTGGTGCTTTCATCTAAAATAAGCTACTGTGTTACAGTGTTTTATAATAAGCTACTGTCATAGGTGGCAAGATGGGAGAAATGAGATGCATAATTTTCCTTGTAACGTTTGAAACTCTGTTGTTAATAATGCTGCCTGTCATTCTTACTGCATGACATTTGACAAACTTTGTAATCCTTTGTCTGTTTTGATTTTTAACTGTTGTAGTTGGTACTATAGCAACTTGAGTCGGGGAGAGGCAGAAGACATGCTGATGCGAATTCCTCGAGATGGAGCCTTTCTAATTAGGAAGAGAGATGAGCCTGATTCATTTGCCATGACTTTCAGGTAAGAGAGGACAGATATGACTGTACTACCTTGTAGCCCAACAATATTGTGGGGTTCTTTTTTCTTATTTAAAAACTACTGTGGTCTTTTAGAGTCACAAAATTTCTTGCTTTCAGACTTTGTGTAGTTATCGTGGTTGAGTTCTGCAGCAGGTCCATGTATGAGAATGTCTACAAGAGATAATTTGTAACTAGAATAAACCTTTATGCTTTCATAAAGAAAAATTGGGCACCAACTGTCCTCTTATTTCCATAAAGAGCTGAGCATGGTTCTTCACTTCCTTCATACTAGTTAGTACAGGGTATTTTTAAGGTATTTTTGGTGCTGGTTCAAAAAAAAAAGGTCCTTATCCCCTGCCCTGTCATATAACTGACTAAAAATGAAGTGTCAGAATGAAATGGTCAGCTTTTTTTTCTTACCAGGGAAAATATTTTTGAAAAGGTGATTCTTGCAACAACATTGATAAAATGCGTAGAATTGTGTTCTCCATTGTGTCTTCAAATCAAATTGCATTTCTCTGAAAATGCATATTACTGCAACATATAAAATTGCTTGTTTCCCTCTTATTTTCATGCCTCACTGTGTACTGAAGATGTCCAGAATTCCCCAGTCCCTGTGTACTTTGGTTTGAAGCTTTCTGCTGTTTCCAAGGTGGATATTGAAGTAACTTAAGCTGCAGCACCTCAGTAAAACCATTTCACAGTGAGGAAGACAAGAAGCACCAAAATTTTGGCAGGCTGAGAAGGATAACAGGGGTCTTCTGTGGGTGCAGTGGTTGTCAGTGGATGATTTTACTGTTACCCATTCAAGCACAAACCTCATGTTTGAGAACAAGAGATACTTCTTTTCCTTTCAAAACTGATTCCTATAGTTACCAAAATGATTATAGTGAAGAGAAAGCTACTTGTTTTGAAAGGGGTTTATCTGTCTCCTAGGGACAGTGGCAGATCATCATCAGTGGATTCCAGAGGGACTCTGTCTGATCAGAGACATTTCTGTTAGTACGAAGGAAACAATACCCATCTGTAGGGGAAAAAAACACGGAAAATTAATCTAAACAAGCTTTGGGACTTGTCCCAAAGCTCTGTACATTGTTGAAAAGTGAGAATGTCCAGGCAACTGGAATTCAGTTTGAATAAAAGAAGGTTTGTAAGATGGAGAGACTATTCCATGTGATTAAGGTGCACAAAGCAGTTTTGGTCCAGTTTACAGCACTGGTGCCCTCACTGTGAGTACCAGTAACCTTTTACAGCAC
This sequence comes from Apaloderma vittatum, assembly GCF_000703405.1. Lineage (NCBI taxonomy): Eukaryota > Metazoa > Chordata > Aves > Trogoniformes > Trogonidae > Apaloderma > Apaloderma vittatum. The sequence continues at coordinate 40,769 of NW_009701988.1, forward strand.
CCGCACTTGTTTCACAGAGCGGAGGGGAAGGTGAAACACTTCCGAATTCAGCAAGAAGGACGTCATTTTGTGCTTGGAACCTCAGCCTATTTTGAGAGTTTAGTGGAGTTGGTGTCTTATTTCGAGAAGCATCCGCTGTACAGGAAGATGAAATTGCGTTACCCGGTGACTGAGGAGCTGCTGGAGCGCTACAGCACGGTACGTGATGGTCTTTGTGCTGGTGCCAGTTGCTGTAGGGGATGGAGTCCAAGATCTAGACCAGGGGGTGCTGGGTTTGATTCTGGCTATGGTAGATGCACTCTGGGGAGGTTAAGCAGGTAGGGTTTTTTTTTTAATCTGTGAAAATGAGATGGTTATACTGACTTCTGTCACAAAGGTTTTGAAATAGGTGAAGCAAAGAGCTTCATCTCTGATTACAGGTCAACTCCTGCTTAGAAAATCTGCTCTGTGAAGTGAGGAGTCATTGCTCTGCTAAAAAAAGTTTCTGTTAATCTCACCTGCACTTGGCCTCATCTTCTATTGCTTAAGTTGGTAGACATCTTAAAATATTCATGGAGATGCCAATTGCTAAGCAATTCAGAAAGAAAAAAAAAAGGAAATATTCTGCTGTGCCTCTCATTCTGGATGGGCAGTGACATTTGTTCACTGCATTGGAGCCATCTCGGGGAGTGGTGCCCGACTGCCTTCTTTGGTAAAAAGTGAGAGATACCTCTGAAGGCTCGCTCTTGGAGATAAGCATGAGGAAATCTTCCCAAGAGATAATTGTCTTTGTCCATTGACTAAACTGGAAGCCTGGGTAATAGCTTAGGGTAGAAGTCTGCCTTCTGGGTGTGTTTTGCAATGAGAGAGCTTTGCTGAGGTAACTGGCTTTTGAAAAGCCTGAGATGCCGTGTTCTGTTTTCAAATAGATGCCTGTTAGAAGCTGCAGGAAAAACACATATGGCATGTTTGAGGAAATCAAAGTCTGGGAAGACTGAAAAGATTTTAGACCTCAGAATTTTTTATACTGTCGCCTATAGCTAAGGCTCTGTATCCTAGGACTGGGTCTAAATGGGAGCACGAGGAGAGAATAAAATGAAAAATATGACTGTGTATATTGTTTTAGAATTTTTTTCCAATAGTGAAACCAGTACTGGAAATAAAGTACTGTAGCACAGAAATCAGAAGTGTAGTTATTGTTGGGGAACTCACAAGGTTACTCACAAAGCTATTTCACTGATTAAGAGAGACCTTTGTGAGGTTCTGCTGTTTCGTTGTGTTTTACCGCTCATTAAACTGAAGCATAGGCAGGGTAAAGAGCAAACTCACGTGCAGCCATGTTCAACAACAGAAATGAGCATAACATCAGAGTCTGGCTTCCCTCCTCATCTGTTTGCATGTGCATTGTCAGAAAGGTAGTTGTAGTGATGAACGTTCTATTAACATTAAGTGCTTTTATAGTTTTTAATTCCTGTAACTTCATTTTTTTTCTTCCTTCTTCCTGATTTTAGGAAAAAGATATTAACTCCCTCTATGATGTCAAGATGTATGTGGAACCCAGTGAAATCACTCCTACAGTGGTATGCTTAGAGAGACATATTCACGTTTACCGTAGACCTGGAAATTCTGAGACTTGTTTGTTGATTTCCAGTTAGCGGTAATGAAAATGATAATTGAAAGGACTGGGCTGCTTGAATTATGGGGGACTAAACAGCAGAAATTTAAAGGATGTGACTTTGTTCTAGCATCTCTTTACAATTTGTATCCGCACATTTTCTTGGGTGCAAGTCCTGTATTGATTCATCTGCACTGGGAACGTGAGCACTTTTTGCTTTTGAGTCTCTGAAGGTGATTTGACGTGACATGCATGCTTGTGCAGGTACGTCCCCAAATTAAATAACCTATGAGAAGATTCAATTTGAGAAGGCCAAATCTTTATGAAAAGAAAGCGTAACATGTAAACCCAAGCGTGCGTGTCTGTGCATGTGCGTCTCTGTATTTCCGAGCGCTGGTGTTTATCTGTGACCAAAGTGATCGCAGTTTGATCAGCAAACGTGGCCTGCGTGCACAAATAGGTGCAGAGATTTTTTTATGCATTCTATATAAAAATGATGTCTTTAGTTTATTGAGTGTGTCTTCCTTTAAATTATATAATGTTTTAAAAATAAGTGGCACAGTAAACATCTACTTATCAATAATTCTTGTTAGTGCCTACCTACTTTAAATTCTCATAAAAGTGCACTTACTTGTAAATTTTGTGGTTGTAATTATTTTTATTCTTTTTGGCCAATGAGTTTGCATTGCTTCTGAAGAATCTGGGTAGTAGTAAATTCAAGACAAAGAAACTGGCTTGTCCTGCTAAAACTGAATGTCTTCCTGGAGGAAATGTGACGAGCAGGATAGAGATGTGGTTTTGAAGTGGAGGTTTGTAGATGTGTAAGTCTACAAACCCCAGCTGCATATCAATACATGTAATGAAGACAGAGGATTAATAATTCACTGTGCGCTGGTGTTTTGTTTTTTTCCCTGTAATAGTTATGTCGTAGCACTCATGAAAGAAATATTTTTTTATTATTTTCTTTATAATTTTTTCTTTTTTCCAAGCTGATACCTGAACAGTAGTTAAGTAGCCTCACTTGCTTCCACCAGTAGATGTCACTCTGGGACTTCAGTATTGTGTTTTCTAAACCGTGACAAAAAAGGGGATCCGATCCACTCTCTTTTTTTCCTTCTTTTTTTTTTTCTTTAAGATTGCATTATTGATTATTTTATGACCTGTCCTCTTAGATCACCCCTTTTCTCTGTTTTTTTTAAAGCCACAGAGAACAGTGAAAGCCTTGTATGACTACAGAGCCAAAAGAAGTGATGAATTGAGCTTCTCTCGAGGAGCTTTAATTCATAATGTCACAAAGGAAACTGGAGGCTGGTAAGGACAAAGATTCTTCATAGTAGAACTTCTGGTGACTTACTAACTGGGGAAAAAAATTGAGCTTTAGGTAGTAGTTTTTAAAACCTTTGCCTGTTGTCTAATTGCTGCTTATTAACTGTGGCCTCATAAGTTTTAATGCCAGTGCATTAAAAAAAACCACCTTCAAAACAACACCCCAACCCCTTTCATTCTCAATTCTCCTTTAATGTCTTTTCCATTTTTCTACACTGCAGCAATAACCTCAGCCTGCAGACCCTCTGTAGCCCAGTGTATCCAGTATTTTTCATTTCCTATATTCATCCTTCCCTGGTGTGTTCTGGGAAGTCACACATCTATTTTCGTTGCCATCATCACTCTGTTTCTTTCCTTGCTCTGCTAAGTACTTCTCAGGAATCAAACCCACCTTTTTTAGTTACTTGGACAGTCTCCTTTCTTAAGGGCTTTTTCTTTCTTAGCTGACTTATAAATTGCTTGGAAAGCTTGGGAATCTGTAGTTTCTGCAGGGTAATCAACCACATAATAGTATTTTTAGTACTGGAGGGGGAAAAAACCTCTTAAGTCATTAACTGCAGTTTACCGTTACTGTAATCCCTCTGAAATCATCAGTTACTACAGTTAATGATCACTTTGTTAGCGCTTTTAGCTATTTCATCACTCATGTTTTGGTGATAGCCAGCTGGACAAGCTAGCATGGGGTATTAATGACCAATTTCTTGAGGATTATTGCTTCCTTAATGGCCTCTTGAATCTCTAACTATTTTTTTCCTGTATATATATACTTTTCTTTTTAAATTCAGGTGGAAGGGGGATTACGGAGAAAAAATCCAACACTATTTTCCATCTAATTATGTTGAAGACCTGTCATCTGATAACTCTGCTGGGCTTGAAAGCCAGGTGAGGGTTAAGGTTTGTCTGCTACAATTCTCTAGAACGTGCTTACCTACTGGAAGTCTGGTTAATGTGACTCTACATGGTCTGTTTGAGAGAACACGGAATAGAGAAATTAATGCATTCTTGACTGTTCTCTGTTGCTGAATATTTTTGTCAGGATATCGCTCACAGAAAACTGCTTAAGGAGATAGCTGATGTGGTGTGGAGTTAGGAGCTTATGATGGTTTCCTGCTAATAAAAATCATACCAGTTTAGGTTTTTCAGACAGTTGGACTGAATGGTAACATGCCTGGAACTTTTTGTTAGTTTGCCTGTATTAATATTTAATATTTGCAAATAAGAAAACTGTCCAAACACATCTTAATAGCCATTTCACACTCCATTATTAAGTTTAACTAACCCTATACTGTTTGTCAAAAGTATTTAAAAATCTAGCCCAGATTCTTGGAAGAAGATGTCTTCAACAGAAGAAAACAAAACTCAGTAGTAAGCAGTTTTGACCTTTTTGAGTTTTAAAAATAAAACATTGAATTTTTTAGGTGTTCTGAAGTACTTCCAATGATTTTCCAGGAGTTTCTGGAGGAAAACACGTGTATTACTATTCCCCACTTGGTCATTCCAGCCTTAAGCAAACTTGAAAAATGAGCAGTTGCGTCGAGACAGAAGCTGCGCTCCTCATTGTGGCTGCTCTCACTGTAGAAGTCCTCATGTATTTCTCGAAATGATGAATTCTTGGTATAGGAACAGGCTTTTAAAGATTAGAGTGGGCATGCTTTTAGTGAAATCGAGATTATATTTAATAGTGCGTGGTTATTATTTGTTAATGTCCTATGCATATTTGCTCAAGAGAAGATACAGGGTTAGATTTCACTCATATTTTTCAGATTATTGAGGACAATCCATTAGGCTCTCTGTGTCGTGGCATACTGGTACTCAATACGTACAACGTTGGTATGTATTTTTCTAACGCTTACAAATGACTCTGGAGCTTTCTATGTTGAGTAAACTCTTTTAGGTTTAGCAGGAAAGATTGTTTTTAAAAAACAAAACTACAACATCTACTTTCAATTTAATTTACAGTTAATATGGTGATATTTTATGGTACTAACTCTTGCAATAAATCAACAGTAACAGCAGAGAAAAAGAGCTGTTTGATTTTAGTGTAAATTTCTTGCTATTGTGCCCCGTAACAGTGAAAATGGCACAAGGGAAACACAAAAAGCCTTTTGTCTTCGTTCTGGAACCTAAGAATCAAGAGGATCCATGCGTAGAGTTTGCAACTGATAAAGTAGAAGAACTCTTTGAATGGTACCAAAGTATCCGTGAAATCACTTGGAAAACTACAGAAGAGGTATTGATAAAAATCTGTCCATTGTTGTTCTTTCACTATGTACTGCTATAAATTTACAATAGGATTTTTTTCAGCTGTCATACACTGCTAAACTTCGCTAACACATGGTCCTTCACTCCTGCATAGTGCTCTTTGTGCACTTTATTGATGCTGTGAATTTTGTTTCCTAAACTCCTTTGGGAATGGTACGTAAACTAGCATTTTATATTAACAGTAGTTTTTCAGCAGAGTCTGTCTGTGTTGCATCCTGCACCTCAGTGACGTGTGCCTAGTCCACAGTAGATACCATTACAATTTTACCCCTGGTTACTCTCGTTCAGTGCAAGCATGAAGCAGAAGAAACTCAGGTATCACGCGGTTCTGCTCAGAATTGTGAATCTGTTAGTAAGCATACGTGAACTGCCTTTGCCTAAACTCTTCTTAATTTTGTGTACTAACCTGTCCAGTAAAGGCAGTGGCACTGACAGGAATTTGTCTGGCTAATAACTAATAGGCATATTCTGGATTTACCAGATCTTCAATAGTAGTATTTCCAAATCCTTGCCTAAAGATGAAAGGATTCTGTCTAAGTTTAGCTTCTACATCCCTCTACAAGTACTACCACTTAAAGACATTTTTCGGGACTTGCTTTTAGTGTTGTGATGTATTAATTTGCCTCCCTGTAATCTTTTCTAGCATTTAAAAAGTCTTTGACATGACCAAAAAGCCCTTACAATGGCTATGCCTAAGTATAGTCTTTCCTTTGTTACTTTTGTTCGCGTTTTATTGTTAAGTGGGTGACGTGAGTGATGGCAAATATGTTTCAGTATTGTGTTGGCTCATGCTGTTTATCTGTCATCTGGAGTGGTAATATTCTGAGGGTCATCATAATCCTATTTATAGCAGGCATGTTGGTATCTCAAGCAGAGGACACCCGATTCAGCAAGGGAAGAAGCATCAGGAGCTGTTGACCTATTGTTGAGGGAGGAGAGATACCATTATTTTACAAGGCTTTCATTTAGAAATAAAAATGAGGAAAAGCGGAACATGACCTAGGAGCGTCTCTAAATGGAATGTTTTTATGGTACATCAGTGGCTGCTCAGGAGCTCAGTAGCTTTTTTCCCCCCTGTGCAGTTAGGGAAGTGTTAAACACTCTGTTCAAAGATGCTTTAAAACTTCTTCCTGTCAATCAGGAGGCTTTTCTCACAGCGTGGCCTTTAGAAAGTTCACAATAGAGTGCTGCATGGGGAGGGGAAAAAGATGAGGAAAGTCCCTTTCTGCTAATAACAGACTGAATTTCGGGGAACGAAGAAGCATACTGAGTCAGTGCTATGCTACAATATGATACAGGGTTTCTATGAGCTGTGTCCACTCTACCCAAAAAGTAAAACTAAGTTTCATGTATCTCATCATCCCTGTCCAATGCTCACACTTGCCATGCTCTGGGGAATGATTGTTCACTGCTAGCTCTCCTGCTTGGTCATCACTAGAAGGTTATGTATAAACTCACGGCATCCAGAAGTGGTTTTTTGCTATTTGGAGCTCTGGTTACTGTTGAGCAATATCTAGGAAACTGTAGTGGATCACTAAGTACAATGAGGCTTTCATAGCTTCTTCCCAAGGTTATTTTCAAATCTAAACACTGTATTCCTCTTTGCTTTTCTTGGGCTTCAGTGTGTAATCTCTGGTTCAGGGAAACATTCTGGAAACGCTCCCTAGCTCTGATTTTCATTTCTCTTCAGTTTGCCTTGTTGAGGGAATTCTTTTGGAAGACTTCCTAATTGCTGCTGCTTCATAATCTCCTGTAGAAACCTAATTGTTGTTTCAGTGTGGGAGTCTTCTAACATATTTTATCCTGTAACTGCTTCTTACGTCTGAAAAGCCTCCAGCCCAAATGTCTCCACTCAGGACAGGTCTTGCTGATTTTCAGTAGTGCCTAATCTCTGGTTGCAGGGACCGTTGCTCAGCTGCCACAGAGGAGGTGCTTCAAAATCTGGAAGTAGATAGTGTGTTTATTACCAGTGATGATAAGATTGCACATGATTTTTTCATACATAATGTTATTGGTTTGCTGAGCAATAGAAAGCTACATGAATGATGCTTCATGGGGTTTGAATTTAGCTGTTTGGGAGTTACTAACAAGACTTAAGTCTTGCTAAGGGTTAGTAACCCTTTGCATTTTTTTCTGCGTACTTTTGCATTCATACGAGGTATAGAGTTGAGAATGTAACTACAGTTGAGTAGAGCCACATTAAAGGAAAAAAAAAAGAAATGTTGCCAGGATTCTTATTCTGATCCTGTATAGTCTTGATTCTGATCCCGTACGACTGACCAGAGAAGCACTGACACGCTTAAAAAAACCCCAACAGACCAGTGCAACAAAACCCCCAAAAAACTCCCCCCCAACTAAAACCGAAAACCACCTGGTTTGCCTGTTCTGTGAATTGGGTCTCAAAGTACATTACCGCTATCCAACTGCCTGAAGTTTCAGGAAACTGGGAAACAAAGAATGCATCAGCTTTGTAATTTCCTTAAAGCATGCCTTGAAGTTACTGTGCTATAATAGCCTACCTGTAATCCAAAACTTTATGTTTTGCAGGAGAACAGGAGGAAATACTGGGAAAAGAATCAATTGATTGCTATTGAATTATCTGATTTGGTAATCTACTGTAAGCCAACAAGCAAAACCAAGGACAATTTGGGTATTTCCTTTAATATTGCATCTGAATTTTACCCTTTCTTCTATCTTTACTGATGTTAGTTGAAATTTTAGAATTGAGGATTTGTCCTGCCTCACCCATGCAGTTTTCCGTGGCCCTTTGAAATTGTACACTAGAGAACTTGATGCTATTCAACTGTCACAAAAAAAACCTGTCACAAATTTCTAACTAGTTTACTTATAGACATCCTCTTGCAGGTGTCTTTCATGAGGAAACTCACTTAGTTACCTGCCTATGGTCTTTTTTAGGATAGAAAACTGGCTGAACACTTCTTGTGATTTATTTGTAAAAACCCACTTAGTTACCTGTCTATGGTCTTTTTTTGGGATAGAAAACTCTGACTGAACACTTCTTGTGATTTATTTGTAAAAACCTTCAAAATAGATTTGCTGTGCATTATAGAATTTTACTGTAAGAACATGTTTGTCATTTGTGTAAGCTACTGGAGTGGTGTATGGTTTCATAAATGAGAACTGAGGTCTTTTTAAGTGCAGGTGTGGAACCTGACACTGTACAATGTACTTCTTACTCCAGTTTTCTGTCATTGCTGCTTTGTCATTTATGTAAGCTACTGGAGTGGTGTATGGTTTCATGATATAAATGAGAACTGAGGTCTTTTTAAGTGCAGGTGTGGAACCTGACACTGTACAATGTACTTCTTACTCCAGTTTTCTGTCATTGCTGCTGGAGAAGTCAGCAAATGTGCCCTTTTTCTTTAAGGTTCTTTGCAAACATTTTTAATAAGCTGTCAGTTTGGCTAAGATGTTATAATTATAGTCATTGTTTGAGGCACTGGCTAACTCTGGCTCACCCTTTCTTCTCCCCATTTAAACTCAGGAAAAGATGTCTCATTTAAATATGTGTTATAGTGGTCAGAAGTACATTATTAGCAATGATGAGACGAGAACATGACTATAGACTCTTACCTGCCCTGCTGCAAAGCATGAGGCAAGCAGGCAGTTTTAACCTTCAGACTTGCTGCTCAACCAATTTGTTGTGTGTGCATGAAAACTGTGCCAATTATTGCATTAAAGGGCAAGGCAAAACAAAGTAAAGCAAAGTATTAGTAGAAACACAGTATAAATGTCAGCTTCTTTCTTCATTTTGTAACCACTCATTTTTCTTTCTGTGTGGTGTAGAAAATCCTGATTTCAAAGAAATCCGTTCTTTTGTGGAAACCAAGGCAGAGAGCATTGTTAAGCAAAAGCCAGTTGAGTTGTTGAAATACAACCTGAAAGGACTGACACGTGTCTATCCTAAAGGACAGAGGGTTGACTCATCCAACTATGACCCATTTCGCCTCTGGCTTTGTGGTTCCCAGATGGTGGCTCTTAACTTCCAAACTCCAGGTAATAATCGCTTTGTAAAAAAGGATCTAATACACCTTCCATTTCACTATAAATGAGCCCCTTTCTGGCCCCTCTGCCATTCTAGTCACAGTGGCTGTCCTGTTTATTTGTACTTCTCTGCAAGAAGGGATGTGGAAGAACTAAGGTTTGATTTTGAATGTGTGGATTGCCTGGTAGAGCTGGTCTCCAGAAATCAGTCTCCAAAAGCTCTGTCTCTGAGTCTAACTAGCCCTAAACTCCAAGAGATTTTTTCACCTTGATCTCTTTGTGATAAGCAAGCAGAGATATCTACAGTAAGCTTCAGGTGGATGAACAGTTCTTCAGCCACTGAGAAGGCTGTGCCCTGCTTTCTGGTAAGGACCAGCCAGCTTATGACACATTGATAGGAAGCTAAATACGAATGGAGATGGGTTTATCAGGATTAAAATTTGTGAGAAATGGCATGTCAGGTTCAGCTACTGAAAGGAACCAAGTTTTCCAACTTACCTTTCCAGCTCTTTTTGATCAAGTGGTGACCAGAAAGAATTGCAGAGAGGAGTCGTTGGTCTAGCACTTTAATAATTGGGATCTTCTGTTGTGACTGTTTAACTCTCTCTCTAGATAAATACATGCAGTTGAACCATGCCTTGTTTTCACTTAACGGACGAACTGGCTACGTTCTGCAGCCAGAAAGCATGCGAAGTGAGGAATATGACCCAATGCCAAATGACTCGAAGAGGAAATTGCAGATGATTATGACAGTGAGGGTAAATCATTTTTGCGAATTATGTTTTTTACAAGTCGTAAATATCTAGAATACTAAACGCTATTATGTTTCAGAGCAAGATCTGACAGATTGTCAAAATACTGTTTTTAAATGTCAGTGTGTTTGAGAATAAAACTCATTCTACTGGTTCCTGAAAAGAAATAGATACTATTATCCTGCTAATGAAGCACATGCTATAGGACTGAAAACACAATCCCGGGCTAATTTTATATAATTGCTAATAAAAATTCCAAATGAACTAACTTGCATTTCCAGTCTAATCACTTTTCAACAGAAGGATCCTATTGGAGATTGGTTAGCAGCAGACTAACTAGTGCAGAGAGTTCCAGTGTGGAAGAAAGATGCTTATAATGAAATACAGAAACTAAGCAGAAAAAATAATAAGCTGATCCTTCCCTTCATCATATTTAGTACACTGTGACTTAATCAGAATGTTATTCTCATTTTTCATGGAGAGATAGGTTAATCATTTGAAAATTATGTTGTCTTCTGGTGCCAAGCAGGGATTGAACGTGTTCTCAGTTGCTATACAGTAAGCGATATCCTTTGAAAATACGTTTTTTCGAGGAAGAAGAAACACATTAACTGCTTTTCACTACAGTTTACAGAAGAGGTAAACAGAGGCTGTGAATATAAACAAGAATATCTTAAAATAGATAAGTAATAAAGGCTGAGGAAAGATAACAAAACTTACGTTACAGGCCGGGTCTGGAACTGTATAGTGTGTGTAATCATTGGGTTACCCATACAGTGAAAGATACTATTGGTGGCACAAACAGTATGTTTAAACATGCAAACATATTCAAAAGAGGAGTGTGTATTTTTGCATGTTCTTCTGGATTTCCCCTCTCCTCTAATTCTGTAGACTGCCTTCTGTACAGAAATAATAATGCCAAGTTTCCTTTGGAGTTGATTATAATTTACAGTTCTTTTTGCAGATTCTAGGTGCTCGTCATCTCCCGAAACCTGGTAGAAGCATTGCTTGTCCCTTTGTAGAGGTAGAAATTTGTGGGGCCGAATACGATAACAACAAATTCAAGACAACGGTTGTGAGTGAGTATCTGCAGTTTTCTGAGTTGTAGGGATATAGTTATACTTCCAGTGTGCTTAAATAAAGTGACTGTGAATTTGCGTTGTCTGTAATTGGCCAGCAAGGTGTGCAGGGAAGAATAAGTTAACTGTTGCTCTGGACTGATGAGTAATACAGTATTATTCTCTTGCTCACCTCAGGGCCAGTTAATTTGAGAAAATTGCATGTATATCGAATTTAGGGAAAAAAAATTGCAATTCTGTTATGTTTTTGCCAATGCATAAGTTTGTGTATTTGCATATTTTAGAAAATTGAACCAGCCTCCAACAGTGCTAGTCAGTTCCCAAAAGTCTGGCCCAAATGTGGAGTTACTACTGTGAGATCCAGACTGTGTTCATTTAAACTCAGATTCTAAGACTGGCAAACCCTTGGAGACAGCTGGGGTGTGTAGGGCTGTAAAGCAGCTGCCTTGCAGTGCCACACCAGTTTGATCAAAGCTCATTCCTGCCGAGCTGTGGATGAGGGATGTGTGTTGATGTGCCTGTATGTCTGTGCGTACAGGAGATTCATTTAAGTGCCCTGAATTGGGGCAGTATCTCAGGCACTTAATATCTCATCGTTTAATATTTCTGGATGCAGCAGTGTTCCTCTGCTGGACAAGTGGCTCTGGTTCTAATTACACAAACCACTGATACACCAGGATCAGGAGCAGAATGTGCATTGTGGCCTTTAAGTACTTAAGAAGATTATGATTTTAACTTCTTGTGGGAACTAAGACCTTAGAGAGCAAACTTCCTGGCTGTGTCACACATACCGAATTACTCAGTGTTCTGTAAAAAACTGTAAGAGTTGGGCTCTTGCACGTTAGTCTTCCCAGTGCTTTTCATGATTTTACTCTGATACGGAGCATGAAGTTCAGGAATGTGAGCAATGAATGAGGTGGTGGGGTCTTTTGTTTGTTTTTTGGGTTTTTTTGTTTGTTTGTTTTTTTACAAATACATGGACTTCCATCCCGGTTATTTCTTCTATCCCTGCCCGACCCCTCCTCCCAGATAAATAAATACAAACCTTCTGAAGCAAGGTTACAACAGGAGACAGATGGTAAATAGGGTTTTTGGGCCTTTGTATCCCTAGAAAATGTCCTGAGATACGTACCCATATGTGAATGAAGTGAAGTTATTGCTTTATACTGCAAATGTTTCCTTTTCGTTACAGATGACAATGGCCTTAATCCAGTGTGGGCACCATGTCCAGAGCAAGTGAAATTTGAAATTTATGATCCAAATCTAGCATTTCTGCGCTTTGTTGTTTATGAGGAGGATATGTTCAGTGATCCCCATTTCTTAGCACACGCTACTTTTCCAATCAAAGGAATCAAATCAGGTAAGATCAGTGCGGATAATAAGGAGCTAAGTTAGAAAGACGCTGTTCAGCAGTGTTGTATTGTGACTTTGCTCTCAGTAGCAGCCAAAGGACAAGTGCTTTCTTGACTGGAGTTCCTTTAATCCACTGTTTATTGTGATACTGGATGAGTAGCATGTAAATTTTTAAAAACAACCTCTTACCGCCTTCAAATACCTTTTTCAAAAAGAATTGAGGTAGGAAAGCAGCGCATAGAATAATTGTCATTTTCTTTATCACGTAATCCATATCAGCAACAGGATTTTGTGCTCTTAATAAAATCTGGGAAGTTTCTGTTCCTCTTTTGGTGTCAGTGCTTTTGTTTTGTTAATTTTCTTAGATTTGGGTGTATGTAGGGTAAGTCTGCTGCTTTCCTCTGCTTCTGGCTTCAGTTTTCAAGAGCATGTGAAATCATGTCTTTCTCAGTTTTGCTGTGCTCGCTTTTTGCTTCCCTCTAATTGATGTAGCAAAGCCTGCTCTCAGCAGCAGAGCATTTAAGCAGTGAAGAATTTGTTAGCCCTCAGGACTACATGCACCATTTTTTGTGACTGCAGATAACCCTCTACCTCGACTTTAATTGTCCTTTGTATGTGTTTCCCCCCTGCCAGGTTTTAGATCAGTTCCCCTCAAGAACGGCTACAGTGAAGATATAGAGCTGGCCTCACTGCTGGTTCACTGTGAAATGCAACAAGTTCTGGTGAGAACCACTGGGGGGGTTTTGTGTACTTGGAGTGTATGTTACCAGTTCTTTGTGGAAACCAGGAAAAGAGAACTTAGTTTTCTGTTCTCTGTCTGCAGGTACTGGGGAACACCAATAATGCAAACTGAGTTACGTCACGTAGTTGTTAAAAATACATGCTAACAAAGCCTCATCTCCAGTGGTTTTTGCTATAATAGCATGGTCGTTGTCTTTCCCTGTTAACTGACTGATGCCATACAAAGCAAGTGAAATTCAGCTTTGACCTCACAGGATAATCTTTTTAAAAAAGTCCTCCATTAAAAAAAAATCACTTTAGGAAGAGAAGATAGTAAATTCTCCCAGTATTGCATTAAAAAAGCCATCATGTGGAACGTGTATTCTGGCTCCTACAGAACTGCTAGTCTGTTTCTTTTAAGCCTCTCTAAACCACCTAATTGAAGTATTTGTATTTTTAAAGATACAGGGAAAGAAATAAAGATGCATTCTTGCTCATGAAGCCAGGCATTAAAGTGGCTGATCTGTGAGCAGCACTTCTTGGTGTTCCAAAGGTGCTGCTGTACATGTTGATCTGAAGCAGAATTATTCTTAGATTCTATTTGATGTAATTTAATATTTTATGTAATTTAAAATCTCAGTAATATTTTATGTAATTTAAATAGACTGGTAGAGAGGCCATGTGACGAAGGTTTACAGATGCTTCTGGGAAATGGGTATTTCAGGGTGCTTTCCAAGTACCCTTCAGCTTCAAAGGAAAAAAGTCCACCTTATTTGTAATCTTCTACAGTTTATGCTGCAGTTCACACCTCTGTACATTATTTTTCCTGATTAAAATACCAACTTCTGCTAGCTCTAAGCCATTATGCCTCTGGAGGAATTTGCACCTGCAGTTGCATACACTGAAATGGTAATTACTGAATTTAGTCACATCCTCATTCACAAAGGAGTGGCAGTCTCTTCCAGACATCCTTTGTCAAGGTTTTTACAAAGCCACCTCCTAACACATGATGTAAAATGACTGTGTAGTGCCAGTGTTGGACAGCCATGGTAGGTTCCTTTGGTTGGTGAGCAAAGGGTCGTGAGAGCAGGACTGGGCTAGAAGCTGAGACCAAGTGTGTGTGAACAAGCGACTTGTGTCCTTTGAAGATCACGTTTAAAATGCTCTTATTTCATGGATGCAAGTCTGACAGAGGAGGCCTGATAAACTGCTGGTTTTTGGCTTGCTGCCTTTAACAACACTGGCAGCAACTCGCCATTGCCTGATATGTTGAGCACGGACATCACTTGTAGATATATTGCGAATTCCTCCTGCCGTGGTTTCTCCTCAGAAATTCAGATTGTTATTTGCCTGGGGCAGGAGTAGCTCTTAAAGTGTTGTTCACAGCAGCACGACATCTCCCAGTCTGTGAACACAGAATCCTTTTACAGTAAGACATTTTGCCCTCTTGAAGCCCTTTCTGCTTGTTAAGCCAAAGGAAGATGCAGCACAGCCCTGTATTTTTACAACACCCGATGTCTCTGGGTGGTGATGCAGTGGCAGGAGAATTTTCAAAGATTTTTCCCTCTTGCTTGGCAGTCTGCAGCAAACCAAGGCCTGCTATAGTTAATCAACTTCTACAACTTGTGCCAGATCATTCAAGAAGCATCAGAAAGGATCAAGGCTCTCTCCATCTGTTCTTCTGTCCCTTTTTTAAAATTGTGACCCTCTACAAAATCATATAATTTAGTACCAGGCCTGTTTATATACAGAGCCCATCTGCATGCTCTTGGAGATGAAATACAGAATTATAAAGGGGAATTACAGATGGCTGTGGAATTTCTCAGGAATAGAGAAGCAAGAATATTGTAGACGTAAGCATGCCCATTTGTTAATTATTATGTAGGGCCTAATGCAGTTTCTGTTGAAGTTAACCGGTTTTCTTGGTATTGTAGAAATTGTACTATACTGAGTTTGTTACTTCTAGAAGTGTATCTTATTTGTTTGATTTAGAAAGTGTTTGTGCTCAGAAAGTGATGAAGATACAATCAGCCTTGATGGTGTATATGTTTTAAACATAAAGACTGAAGTGGATACTGTTAAACAGATTTTTAAAGGCTATCACTTTGGATATATTTATTTACAAGAACAAGCAGTAGGACACCTGCAAAGTGGTAGCTGGCAATCTGCTTCTTCCTTTGCAATTTGGGAGCACAGAGCTTTTTCTTCCCCTTTAAAAAAAGTAATTAAAAAATGACTTCTAAAATCTTGATCAGTAGCATAGCACTAAGGCTGTTTCAGTTGCTTCAACCCATACCTGGGTAGGAATGTGTTTCGGAAAGAAAAAGAATGTTTAGGAAAGGATTTTGCCTTAACTGAAACTGCCTGAGTATACTGCTAACTTATCAGTTTTCCTGGGTCTGGACTGAGTGCAGAAAGAGGCATTCTTATTAGTATGCTGCCTCTGAAAATGTTTGGATTTATTACATTTATTGATTGCATGTCATTTCTTGTAGGATGAGCGTCTTGTTTTGCGGCTGATGTGAAAATTAAGACTTCAGTCCTGCCAGTACTATTCCCCACTAGTAACTCTATAAAGGAGGCAGCTTTTTCATTGAAAGTCTTGAAGTTTTAAAATAATTTGAAGTCATAAAGGGAATCATGATGGTTATTTTATGCTTGTGGAATCTATTGAGGCACTCTACTGTGGGCCACATACAAGAACAGAAATTCAGATTGTTGCAAATTATTCTTCAAGTACTTAGTTCCTCTACAAGTATTGAATTGCTACAGCTCCGCAGAAACACAGGATCTGTCATCCTTTCTTGATCATTTGAGTACTTGCTGCTATTAGGGATCTTATTTATTAGTCAGTATTTCCACCCTTAGTCTAGATTTCCAACAGGAAAGCAGCAGGATTGGTACTATGTTGCATAATACACAAATGTGATGGAACAGTTAAAAAGTATTTTTAAAACTGTTATCTGATAACATGATACATGATAGGCCATTTGCTGTCCTTTCCTCAGCAGACTGACATGTTTTATTAGGGAAAAACATACTAATGGAAGTATTTAGGTATACATATGGAATGACTTGTGCTGGCATGTTCGTGATGCCCCTGGTAGAGGATATGGCCACTCATGCTGAGGGTTTTTTTTTTTTAGTGTTTTCTTAGATAGTTTCTTTCTGTATACATTCCAGAAACATCTTATAAAACTAATTCTATAAAGCTAATGGAATATATTTAGGGAAACAAAATAATCCCCCTGAACTATGTTGATTCTGCATCATTTTGGTTATATGTCTGAGAGGCGTTACATGGCTTACCAATGTTCTTTTGAAGGAAAGCGAAGAAGAGCTTTATTCTTCATGTCGACAACTTCGGAAGCGCCAGGAGGAGCTTAATAACCAGCTGTTCCTTTATGACACCCATATGAATTTAAGGAATCCCAACAGAGATGCTATATTAAAAGAATTCAATGTGAATGAGCACAAACTACAGATATATCAAGAGACATGCAACCGCAGGTGGGTTGATAATCCTTCTCCTTCCCAAGACAGCTCTGTCTAGACATGATTTATGGGAAGGAAATCTCAGATTTATGAAAAAGAGCGTCTGAAGAGTTGCAAGGGTAGAGTGAGCATATCTGAAATGAGGGAGGGCTGCAGTGAAGCAGGGCTGGGCTGCAAGCCGCTAGAGGCCAGCAGATGCTGTGAAACATCCGCTCAGTGAAATCTTGGTTTCAGTGATCACAGTTTCTGAAACATGCAGTCCTGTGAGTTTATATTCCTCCTTTCTCCTGTTGTCCAGGAGGAAAGCCTGGAAGTATGTACAACCAAACAAATAAACTGCCTCACTCCTCCTTCACTATCAGAGTCATGGCCCTGGAAATGTCGTTAGCGTATTAGATATGTGGGAGCAGAAGACCCTTCCAGATACAGAAACTACAAAAGATAAAAACAGGATTGAGTTGCAAGAGCATAGAAATGTCAGTTAACTGTCAGTACATTATCCAGAGCTTCGGGGAAGGATCTTTTCCTTTTGCTGCCACCTTTGGGGTGGCTGTGAGGGAGACAGATAAGAGGCTTCATGTACCAGGAGGAAGCCTTGAGTAGATCTCAAGATGGGATGGGAGGAAGAGTTTTCTTAAAATATTTTTACCCTTTTGTGTGCTGAACAGCTGCATGAATCACTGATTGACTCTCGTTTAGTGAGGGAAAAAAATGACGTGCTTGTTGCTGATCTGTTACTGGCTGTTCATATCTAAGTAAATTGAACTTGTTAGACTCTTTTCCTCTAAGAAATTCCTAGTAGACTTGACTTTTTCCTTTTCTTTTCCCTTTAAGATTAAAGGAGAAGAAAGTCAGTAACAGCAAATTCTACTCTTAAAGCAATGATTGTCTGATGCGGTTTTTTATGGTGCAATTCAGGAAGAGACATTAAGTTATCCTGGTCATCCTATCAATGATGGTCTCATCAGGCTGAATGACTGGAAGAAGAGGAGGAGGAAGAAAGATGGGTGTCCTGAATAATTTGTTGTTATAAGAAAAACTGCTTTAATTCCTAATAATTTATATTCTGTACAAACCATACCGTCTGTGCAGGCTAGACCTTCTATGTATTTAAGACTTTTAAATTTAGAAGGCATGTAGTTGGATAAACCTGACTTCTCATTATCAATACCTGAAGTACAAATAGAAATCATCGACTGTGTTTGTGTATGCAGGCTATCGGTAAGACATTCACAACATTTTGCATGCATGGAATCACACCACTTTAACAACCTGGCTCCTTAAGATTAACTGGTAGTGAGTTTTTAATTTATTAAAATGCTGTAAAAGCACTTCTACACCAGCACTGTCACGCCATGTATGTTACGGTGCCCAAGGCAGCAGATTGTACTTCTGATACTGTACAAAATATTTTGGGCAGCTGACAGCTCACGCTGGATTGTCTCTTGTTAAAAATTTTCTGTTATATTTTTGAGAACTAGATAATATGTTAATTATGTTGAAACCAAATACCCTCTGTGACTGTGGATGTTTTTTTCATGTTGAGCTCTCTGTAAGGGTTTAAGAGAGGAGTGATGTGTGAACCTGTATTCATTGCCCCCGTGAACCTATGTTCACCACCCCAAGGCACTGGAAGGGAAAGTTTTAAGATATCTGGCAGGAAATGTCTGTTTGTGGAAAGGAAAGGTATTTCAAATTCTGAAAAGCATTTACTTTGGTATAGTATCGTTTTGCAAATCAATTTCAGTTGCTAATGGGCTTCGAAATTAAATTTTTAATGGACTGTCCATTTTTAATCTCGCAATCCTACTTAGATGATAGCATCAAATGGTAGTGTTCTGTAAATGTAGACTGTTTTCCCAAAATATATATAATCCAAGAATGATTGTATGCACAGAGATACATTGTTCTTAGGACTTCAATCAAATGAAGAACATGGAGCTACAGATGAGATTGTGTTAGATTAGCAAGTGTATTTTCCTGCTAGAGCAGAACCAAAGGCCTTTGATGGCACATTTAACACCAGTTCTCATAATTTTGTCTGTGTTGGTTCTCTGTGCCAGCACTCTTATTACTATCAAATGCCTACTTGCTTTGTCTCTACATGGATGGAGTTTTGCTTTCTGTGTGCTTGACTTGAACTTTGAAAAGTGTGCAGAGGAGTTCAGTTTTTCTGTCTAAGTGACTGCCTGAGGCATAAAATGCTGCCTACGTAGTGCTGTATTCTGATCACAGAAAACTTGCATGGATTTGGGATTCACGGCCTGATGAAGCCGCCTCAGCAATTTTCAGTTTCTCTTACTCCCCACACTATGGCTCCTGTTGTTTCAGGACGTGCTTAATTGATGCCATTGTGTGTTCATGGATGATGGTTTGAGAAACCCCCTTGAGGTTTTAGTTATTCTGTAAAGGCAGTGTTGTCTCAAAGATGAAAGTGTTATAGTAGTGTGTCCCACAGTGGGGTGGCTTCTGTAAATTTTTTATAATAAAGAAATTCATTGCTAATTGCCAAACTGAAAAAAAAGACAGAAGAGCCACGTTAAGGGCAAATCTGTGCTTTTCTTCCTCCAACCTGAAATCTCTTCAGTACCCAGTTGTGACTGATCTGTTCAAGGATTAGATGTGTGCAAACCCCTCTCAAACAAAGAAAAAAAAATCACATGAACTGTGGATTTAAGAGGTGCAGCTGTAGCCTAGACTGCTGTGCAAAGCTGGGTTTATCTGCATACCCAGGTGTAATGGGATGGTCCAGTTCTGTTCCCCTAGGCGAGAGGACCTGTGCTGTGCACACATTTTGTAGCATGTTCCAGGATGTGGTTCGTCTGTTCTGTGATCTCTGTCATGTACTTCATTGAACAGCTTCCATGATTTGCGTTTAATATTGTGAGAACGCTGTGTTGTCAACGTTGGTTGGACAAGGTGGCCCAAAGCCTTGTCTGGAAGCTCCTGAGGTTGTTGCTACCAGTGGGTCAAGATTTAGTGGCAGCTGAGGACCAGCTGGGTTGCGCTGATCACAAGAAACAGGAGACTACAACATGCTAGGGCTTAGGGAGATCAAACCCTAGAGCTTGAGGCTGTTGCTGTGGTGTGTTTTTTGTGGGAAAGATTTTTTTTTCTAAGTTCAGTTCCAGAACAGACATAACCCAATTGTCGTTTTGTCCTGGCTTCTTTCGTTGGTAGATATATTGCTGACACATGACAGCTATTGTGGGATGAACACAAGAGTTTCTTGTGCTGCTGCTCTGCAAATATTTGAAAATTAGCACATTTTATAGTCCTTTGAAGAGTCCTGTGCACATTCTCCACGCATACGTGATGCCAAAAGTTACGAGGCACTCCCTTGGTATTTATGAAAATGCATTTCATTTCACAGTAAGATTTTTACCACAGTGTAATGTTGTGCTGTATTCAGAAGGGAAATACTGCATTGTCTGTTTTGCTGACTTGCAAGTGACGGGCAAGGCTGTGCACTAACTCTTGTTTCTTGCATTTTGTGTTTTAACTCCAGAACCTCACCTCTCGATTCTTTGTCAGGACAGACTCTGTAGCAACTTTATCACGGTTGCAGCTGTTTTAATATGGAAGTAGGTTTGAATGTGTGTGCTAATTTTATAATCTAGGAGGAAAACCATACATTTTTTGAAGATGACAATATCTGTTTATGTGTTGTATTCTTACAGAAACGGTTTTAAATCCTTAAAATAACTTATTTTTAATAAATAATTTTTGATATCTCAGCAGTGATGTGAATGATGCCAGATGCTTCTTTGTTTAAGCATTGCTCGTTGAATTTCATGAATTTTGCCTGTCGTTTGAGGCAGTATGAGTGAATTCTTACTGGAAAGTCGTCTGTGGTGTGTTATGGTGTGTTCTCTAGAAGTTCAAGGAAGGACATTTCTATGTTTTTAAGATAAACTGACCGATTATTTCGATACACATGGTTATTGCTGCACTTCATCGGGCTGCAAACGAGCAGGGCAGAAGGTAAAAGTCAAAGATCATGTTGAACTTGCAACTCCTAACCTTTTGCAGTGATAGGGAGATATAAATTTCAGCCTTAATCAGCATCAGATTTGGATCAACTCAGACAACCAAGTTTGAACAAAGCAAAGGTGAGTTTGTAGTAATTTCGAAGCACAGTCATCTTGATGTTCTCCGTAAAATTATGTCAGCGTTATTGCACGGGCAGCAGTGCTGTTGGGTGAATGCGCACGGTGTGTTGTGATTTTTTTTTTTTTTATTATTATTTGGAGTCTCAGTCTTTTGATAAAAATTACATACATATTGAGCAGGAATCAATGTGAGGTATTTGCAGCCTAGATCTTCTAGGAGGTCTTTAGATGAGTTAAATGGCTTTTATCACCTTTTAATTTGTGAATATTGGTATGCATGGGTTCCGAAGTCCAAAAAATTGCTTCATTCAAGTGTGATGTTGCCTACATTCTGTTTTTTTCCACCCCAGTGCAACACTCACAATGTTGCAAACTTCTTTTTTTTTTTTTTAAGTTTTTTGGGTCTCAAACTAACCTTTTAGATGGTGAGATGGCATTAACTGTGTACCAAAGGTTATTTGAATCCTCCAAACTAGTAGTAAAAATCCAATTGCAGCATGGTAGCTGTACAGCTGTTGAGCTCTGCTGTACTCTTGTGCCAGCATTTCCAAGTGCAGTCCCACTAGCTGACTTTGTTCCAAACTGAAATTTCATTTATATTGTTAGAAATAGAAGTTACATATTGAAAATTAACCTTCTAAATCAGTTGTGAGCCAAATTTATTTTTATCACATCACAAGTTATTACATATGCTACAATATTGTTGAAAATATGTAGAAATTAGTAATAAATACTAAGGAAAGAAAAATTCTGGTTTGATCACTTAAGAGAAGACAGTGTCTGGTCTATTTTAAGGAGGATTGCTATTTAAACATCTAAAATATATTTATATGAGTACTGGGAGTGTAAGTTGTTCATGTGTGTCTGGCAAGGTTTTACCTTGACATACTGTATGTGTGAGGTTAAGCAGCTGAACAAAGACTCATAAACTATTTTTTTATAACATCAGCACCTATCAGTTGTATTTATATATAAACTATTTATTTATAACATCAGCACCTGTCAGTTTAAATAATTTTGAGGACTAGGAAAAGTTGAAGCTATGCTATATTTTCAGTTCTGCTTTTTCAGCTTTTAGATGCATTTCTGGTCATTCACTTTCAAGAAAACAGGTAATAGATTAATACTTGGAAACAGAGACTTGAATTAATTACTTTAATTTACTCAGATATTCAAGAAAGAGCAGTGATGGCAATTTAAAAACAGAAAGGAGAGAGAATTCTCATTGTAAAATACATAGAGCAGCTGCGACTGGCTTTTATGCATACGTAATTTTCAAGCAATTTTAAAATATCTCCTTAAGCAACAGATTTCCTGTTTTCATTTTGGAAATCAGAAAAACATCCTTCACCTCTTCGGTAGTGAAGACTTAACTTGTTTTTACTAGATGGAGCTGAATGACAGGGAGTTACTGACTCTACCAGTGCGCTGGCGGTGGGGTCTGGAGCAGCCGTTGCCAAGCCGCTGCCTGTTTCTCCTAACAAGTACCTGATTTAGTGCCCTCAAAGCAGACGTCAGGAGCCGTTAGAACAAAGCAGCGACTCTGTTATCAGTGAAAAGTTCTGTCCTTGACTCCAGACAAATGAAAAAGTTCATGTTTTGAGCTCAACTGTTGCAGAACTTCTGGTATTTGGTGTGTGGTGGTTTGGGGGGTTTTGTGTTGGTGGTGGTGGGTTTGGTTTGTTTTTTTTTTTTTTTTTTTTTTTTTTTTTTTTTCTACCCAGGATTTTAACCTCAGCCTGTGTTAGCCACATGGGTTTAGGCTTCATGAGTTCAGGACCCTTTCATAGACTTTTCCACAAACCTCACCACTGAGATAATGATGAATTGCAGTGGCTGAGAGTTGCTAATAAAAAGATCACAAATGGCAGAAGAAATCCTCTGGGGCACAGGAGTTAGGTTCTGTATCTTTAAAAGATCTTATTACAAGACTTAGGATGAAATACTGATGCTGTGGTTCTGTGCAACAGGCTCATGCAATTTCTTGTACATTTTGTTTTTGTCCGTTGCTTCTGCTGGCATTACAATTTCTTAATCTATTTTTGACAGCGTTGTGTCAAAACCAGAGAACTTAAAGGGGAAAATAACCAAGTGGTTTTCAGTTGAAAAGATAGGGCCTGTTGAACAGCGGTCCAGTGCTTTCCTGAGGTCACGACTGTTCTTTTTCTCCATTTTATTAAAAAGAAAGTTTCTTCTTTCTGCAGGCTATGATGATGTGTATTAATGAATTCTGGAAAGTAGCCTCTCTGCCATCAGCAGTCTGTTGGAGGCACATAAGCTCTTTATAAAGGAGCGTAACACTCCTGTTACACAAACACCGCTGCCCCGGGCCCCCTCTATTTATTTGCTATTATAGGAAAAAAACCTCATCCACGAATGTTGAGTTCTCTCTTGAGCTGTTCCTCAAGCTCAGTATTAAATTTAGTTTCATGGTGTACAAACCGGTAGGGGAGTGAAAGAGGAGAAAAGTCAGATTTCAAGCAGAACAAAACATGCAGTTATCAGTAGTGATTTGTTTTTTATTTATTTATTTTAATGGTGAACTTCAAAAATAATACTGTCTTCAGTCATTAACTACAAAAGTCTCCATTCGAAACATGGCTGGTGCTGGACTTTTAGCTTGATTTCTCTACTGAAGTGTTTTTATTAGTTTCTGAGAATCTTTTAGCAGTGCAGTAGAACTACTGTCTGTCTCCACTTCCCCATTTAAATCACAGTGGAACTTAACAGGACTGAAATAACTGGAGCTTAACCAAAATTAATATAACATCAGTGTAGTTTCAGCTGTTAAAATGGAAAGGCTGAAGTTTGAAGAGGAGTGTGAACTTCTTGAAGGGCTGCTTTTATCAAGAAGTACTGAAACTGTAAAGCTGACGGGTTAAGGGAAAAGGACTTTGTGATTTAACATTTTGATGTGCAGTTTCTCCGTATCTTTTCCTATATTAAACTGACAGAGATGAGGGAGTTGCTGGGGACAGTAGTGACCTGTACTTGACAAGGTCTTGTTTTCTATTCTTAAAGCTCCATAAAATTCATTTTCATTGTATCAAGTGTCTGCTATCCTACTACAAAGGTGAAGTTCTATTCAAATGGTGTCAAGTATTAAAGAAATATTATTAAAGGCCAAAAAAGTTTTATAAACAATGGAACCTTACCAAATGTCTCTGGAATATCTGGCATGGAGGTTGGACTAGATGATCTGTAGAGATCCCTTCCAACCCCGAACATTCTATGATTCTATGATTCAGTAATGCTGGGAAAAATCATAGGTCTTATTTATGAATACACTTTAGCTAGCTCATTCATTTTAAACAGGCAAATATACAAATCTGTGCTGCTTCGAGTACTTTGCTGTAACTCAGATTAACCATTTTCCAGAAATGTCATTAGATATCACAGAATTAACTCAGAAAAGCACACCAGCATGTATTCATTTAAAAAAAGCCACACATTTATTTATTGCCTAGCAGTTTATCAGTTAATCTTGGTTAGGCATATATACATCAAAGCTGGAAAGCAGAACTTGGTTTTTGGAATGTGATCAAAGAGTAAGTTTATTCTCCTCTGGATCATGTAGGACAAACTTTTTAGGAATAAAGAATAGGGATCAGGAGTATAATCCCATCACGGAGGAAGAAGGGTCAGTCTAAGGACACTTGTGCCTTTCAGTGTAGTGTGCCATTGTACATGAAAATAAAATGCTCATTGCAGTAATACTTCATCTTGCTAGTGATCTGGTCAATTTTACTTTGAAGAGGAACTATATATAAAAGTTACACCTTTTTACTCAGCATTTCTGTTCCTCGGGGATAAAACTATTGAAGATATTTACCTGAATAACACCAATGCATAACTTCTTGTGGTTTTTTAAAATTTTTTTGTTGTTACCTCTCAAATCCAAGAGTGCCCATCTAAATTCTGTCCTCCATCGTCAGCGTTTCATCTTTCAGAGTGAAAGTGTAACTGTGGATGAGACCATCACAGCAATCAGCAGCAAGAGCAGTCCCCCATCCCTAATCAGTTGCATAACTGTGTACTTCCTCGGCTTTGGTCCACAGCCCCGAGATCTAAACCACTCAACCACTTCATTCAGGCTGTACTGTTGGGGCTCATACCCCAGCTCTCTTCTGGCCTTCTCCATACTAAAATAATGTGTGACACCAGTTTTGTAAACTTCTGTGCGAGTGAGGAGAGGCTGAAAATTATAAACCTGTCCTACAAGAAAATGAACTACTTCCGTAAGGAATGCAAAAAAATAAACAAGGGAGAGAGGAAGGCGACAGGTTGGGAACCTGTAACCCAAACCTTCCACTAGCGGTCGGAAAAATTCAAAGTTATTTATGGGCCTGCCGTCTGAAATAAAATAGGCTTGGCCTGCAGCTATGTGTTTTTTGTTGGCTTTGAGGGCCTCAAAGGCAAGGACATGAGCCTGAACTAGGTTGTCTACGTGTACAAATTCTACTAAACTGTGAGGATCACCATAGACAAATTTAAACAGTCCCTTTTCAATGTAACTAACAATTCTTGGAAGATGCCTTTGTTCTCCAGGCCCATAGATGCCTGCTGGGCGGAGAGCGCAGGTCCTTAATATACCTTTCCCATTTTGAAGCTCAGCACCGTTTGCCTCCAGCACTTTCATTTCTGCTAAAGATTTGGTCCGGGAGTAGTGATCAGGGTGCAGGTGAAGAGGTAGATAAGGCAGTGTTTCGTCTCCATTTTCTATAATCTGGCCTCCAAATATCACATTGTAAGTACTTGTATAAACCAGGCTTGACACGCCAGCGCTCTTGCAGGCTTGGATGACATTTTCTGTTCCTCTCACATTAACATCTTCTATAAGTTTTCGGTTCAGCTGCTCCCTGCCAGACATTCCATAGGAAGCGATATGGAATACGCAGATTACATCTCGAAGAGCCTCTTCCACTTCACGCAGGCAACAGACATCCCCTTGCACGAACTTTATTCCCTCTGGCACGGTTTGAAGTGGCTTGGCAACATCAAAGAGAATCACATCAACTCCCTTTTGGTACATGGCACAACCTAAACTAAAATATGACAGAAACCATATGTTAGTGTACATAGCGCAGTGATGCACGAACCATTTCACTGGAGGTAAGAGAAAGCTATTTACTATTTTAATGCTCACTTTTTTTCCCCTTTCTCCAATGGGACTCTTAAAAATAGAGCCATCTACTAAGAGAATGAGTCAACTATGGTACTTTAGGTACTTAACTAATTTCTTAGGCTGTGTCATGCTTTGGAGGGAAAAAAAGTAAGAGGCAGAACTGCTGTAAAGAAAACTCAGAACAGAAGTAACTCAACTGGTCTCAGCAGCCTTTTGGAAGAAACCAGCTATTTCTCTGCTTCTGTCCCCTACAGATCAGCAATACCAAACCTTTCAGCTATAAACCTGTAGCCAAATATTTTAAAAAATATATCCTATTGTTTTCATCTTACTGCTTTTGCGGCATCCCAATTTGGTCAGGATCATAGGTTGGTCTTTGCAGTTGTGTTTGAAGTTTATGGAGGAATGGGTGAGATGCTTCAAAGCTCAATACTTTGTCACATGCCCACGTTTTACTCCAAGTTGCAGATACAAACATCGCTACTGGCACAAAGTGTAAATCTGGTACTCCTCTCCCCTTTCCTAGAACTGTTACAGTTCTTAGTGCTTAAAGGTAGAGACAGTGGAGGGGAAAATGAGCAGAATTCAGATAGGTATCTTCTGAGATCATTTTCCCCACTGAAAATTTCTTTTTTGGTGGTTACTATACTCTCTCACCTATGTAAGCAGCTAGAACTCAACGTATTCTTAGAAGACAGTCTAGAGCTCAAAATGGGATTTTTTTTTTTACATGTTTTAGCCTGTAGAGCCATCTACGTAGAAGGAAGATGGGGTGAACTCGATCAGGCTCTTTTCTCTGTTACAGATGGCTTTTGCTGCCTCACCAGCAGCAATCTATTACATTTATTCTGGTATGTAATAACTATTTAATGCACTAACCGGAAGCCAAAATAACCACCTCCTCCAGTCATGAGGACTGCTTCCTTGGCAGGATTTTCTGCTTCCATCCTCTCTCCTTTGGCACCGTTTAAGGAAATTGACCTACAAAACAGGTTGTAAGGATGCACATTAAAACCAATCTGAGTTTTACTATCGCCTGGCATTCGGTTATTGACAGATCTATTTCACGGTTTATTTGAAGCCCTTCATTTCGCCATCTGCTAGGCAAAGGCAGAGCCACCTTCTGCCCTGCTCTTCCTCCAAGGAGAGGTTACAGCCTGAAGAAAGGGGACAGCGGTGACAAAAAGCAAATCTTAGCGCTGTCGTTATCCGAAAAGCCTCCCACCTTCCCCCTCCGGCCCCTGTTCCGCGGCTGTCCCGGCACACCCACAGCGGGCGGGAGGGGGCCG
>NW_009701989.1:0-490 GCF_000703405.1 Apaloderma vittatum
GGGCCTTCTGCTGGGATCACAGCCCCAAGCACGCAGTGGAGGCAACTTGGGATGAGGAGACCATCTGCCTCATCTGGCTAGAGCCTTTGGATGGTGACCTGTGCTTCAACACCATGGTGTGCCCGGAGTGCACAAGGTTGGTATCCTTCTTCCTGGCTGACCAGAGAGAAGGGAGAAAGTGCTGAGCCGTGCCAGGGACTGCTTCTGCTGTCCTGTGAACTGGGGCTTCAGGTCCCTGGAGGAGTTGGAGACAGGGCAGAGGGGGAAGAGCAGGGACAAGCAATTATGCCTTAGGGGCTCATCAAATTTCCTTTCCTCACATACAGGCTGCCAACATGGGAGAACGGCCCGGAATACGCAGAACTCACAGTGAGGCACGACCACTGTGATGCCGGTATGTGCCTGTGCCCAGCAGGCAGAGAGTGGGTGGAGGGAGAGGGCGGGTAAGTGTTCAAGAGCCCTCTGGGCTCTGCACGGGGAGCTCTGTCTC
>NW_009701990.1:0-323 GCF_000703405.1 Apaloderma vittatum
CACCAGAGAGCCTACATTGCTTATAGTGTTAGTTTTGTCGGCAACGAAGAATCCCTTCCTGTTGTCCTTGACCTCCTTCTCAAGTTTTAATTCCAAGGAGGCCTTAGCTTTTCTAATTGTCTCCCTACATTCCTGACAGCAGTCCTGTACTCCACCCAAGTGGCCAGCCTTTCCTTCCACAACTTATATACCCTCCCTTTCCACCTGAATCTGCCCAGCAGATCTCTGGTTAACCATGCAGGTCTCCTGGATCTCTTTCTTGATTTCCTCTCTGTTGGGATGCACTGATCCTGAGCCTGGAAGAAGTGGTCCTTGACTACTGA
>NW_009701991.1:0-17065 GCF_000703405.1 Apaloderma vittatum
GATGGCATCTCTTCCCTCAAGTGAGTCTACACGCTTATAGCATCGACAGTGTAAGTCTGCAGATTCTGAAGTGTAGGAGGCAATGTTTGTTTTATGCTAAGGGTTAATTTCTGTATCCAGATCGACTTTAGATAATAACTGCCGTATTTTTCCAAAATTTATTACAGGGTTTAGTTTTGTAATTCTCCACCGAATTATGATCAGACATGAGACTGAGAAATGGAGAGGAAATTTATGTATTTGACTCCAAATATTGATTATTTAGCTACCTTACTATCATGCCTAAATTGCTCAGAATTCTTCAGTCCTCCTAAAGGCAAACCTCACGGTTTATCACATGTGCAAACAATAGCCTTTTCAAAATTGGGCTTTGTTAGGCCAATAGGATTTTATACATCTGTTTTTATTTTTAGGTATGTAAAATCTCAAAATTTATTCTAGATTGTCTATAGCAATCTTGACATTTACTTTCCCCTAGGTAAGAACATGGAACCTGTCTTAACCATAAATGCTGTTTCTATATTTTATTTGTTCCCACATCTACAAGCTGGCTGTGACTCTGATCCTTCTAGTATTTTGGCACGTGCTGCATTTGTAAGTATGTAAGTATATCTGTGTACCTAACCAGGGTATATGCATTTATTTATTTATTTATTTGTTTATTTTCTCCACAGGACTAGTCCCAACTAATACAAGGTACATTTCTAAAGTCATTGTATGCAAGTGATGTTTTCTATTTATAAAAAGTAGAATCAATACATATTTATTAGGCTAAGACATAGATAAATCAGAATGATGTTACTATTGGTTTGAGTTGGAGGAGAGTTGAAGTGGACAAAAAAAAAATAAAGGGGGATTACTTCACTGTGCTCTTCTGCTGGAACCAAAATGATTATGATATTGAAGAAGACCTGGAAAGACCTATAGGAAAAAAGGAGTGAGAACGGCTTATTTGCTGTGCTCTGCTTTGGAAGAGAAGAACCACTAAATGAAAATGAAAATGGCCATTCAGTGATGCCCGAGCTGCTAGTGCTCAGGGAATGAAATATTGATGCTAAAACCTAGTAGCACAATCTTAGTATCTAAGTTCCAGTCCTGGAACCCTTAAATGCCTGCAAACCCATGGTAAATTGCACCCAACTGAATAAGATCCGAATTTCCCACATTTTAAGCTGCCGAGGCAAATTTCTTTGTGAATATAAACCAGCATAACTTGACTTCAGTGGACTCGTGTCAGACCACTAGAGAATTTGGCCCGTTTGCCTTTGGAGTCCGAAATGAAGGTTTCGCGAATGGCAGTGTTGCAGGAAAGATGCATTTTGACAGGAATCAGAATAATGAACCGGCAGGTGGAAATACCTGGGAATGTTGTTAGCAGACTTCACAAGCAGCGGGGCTGCTGACCACAGAGTTGCCTGTGGGTCTGTCACTTTGCTCCTCTCTGTCAGGGTTGATTTTTCAGAACTACTTTATCTCCAAGCAGTCATTTCCCCAATGGCTTACCTTAGCCTCTAAGGAATTTACATGTTATTATGTGCTTTGAATATTTCAGAAATTCCCTAGAAAACTGTGGAGCTGTTTCTTTATTCTAAACAATACAGCAGTGTAATGGGAAAGGAACTGTAGCTGACATCCTGTTATTTCTTTAGAGCATGACTTTATGATATGTTTCTGTAAATCACTGGACCTCCTGTTTTTGAGAAAAACACCAATAATTTAGAAAGAAAATGATCCTGCAAAAAGAAGCTGCTAATTTTATTTAATATTAATTACCCTTATACTGTTCATCTCATTGTGAAATTTAATCTAGTGCTGCACTGAGAAAGAGGAACACAAGCAAAGTATTAAAAACTGTGGTGGCTGAGAGCAATAGTGCACTGTCACAGTAAATATTCGTAACATTTCACACACTTGCATGGATAAAACAATAAAAAATGGAATGAAATAATACACAGTTTGATTTCAAACATGTCGAGCTAATACAATCCCACTTGGTCTGTTTAATTTTCCAGCTGTGGGAGCCACAGGAATGGGCTGCAGGCATGGGAATGCTGTTGCTGTCCCGTCACAGGGAGTTTCCCTGTTCCTGACTTCCCCTTCCCAAAGGCAAAATGCTCTTGCTTGTAAAACAGTGACTTCTTTCTGTGCAGAAGATGTGAGGAAGAAATGCTGGAATCATTTTGGTTTTGAAAAATTCTCCTTAAAAATAGATGTTTGGTGCTTTTCTTGCTCTCTCACTTGTTAGGTCTCTCACTTTAAAAAATGTGTTCGTCCTCATTTCCTAAAAACTTGCTGCTATTATTTAATCAGATTAAAATTCTTTGTTCTGAGGGTCATAATTTGGTAGATAAGTCGGATCCAAGGTTTAGTTAGATTGGTAGATTAGTCAGATCCAAGGTTTCCAATAATTTGTCTGGCAAAAACTTAAGTGTCAAGAGTTACTAAAAATTAAAGCCCATACCAGCCTTCCATCATCATCATGGCTAGGCTTTGTGAACAAAGATATGGGAAGGCCAATGCCAAACCTACATTTGGGGAGTTTAAAAACAAAAAAGACCATGGCAAACTGCCTTGATACCAGCGAAGGCATGAGAAAAGATGACAGGTCTCAAAACCCAAACTCTGCCCTGCTGATCCTTCCTCATTAAAGAATTGTTGCCTGAGACAGAAATATGCTGTTATATCCATCCAGCGAATATTTGAGTGTGAAATTAAAACATCTCATTTTAAGTGAAAAGAACAAAGATTGTTGAGCTCTCCTTGATTAAGGAATTTTTGAAGAAAAGTCTTGCAGAGCAACACATGCAAGAACTTCTAGAGATTCTCCACTGTGGTGGAGGCACAACCAGGGCAGGTGGAGTGGAACAAACCATCCTGCTGCACCCTAAAAGGGAGAAGCTAAATTCAGCAGTCGCCTAATTCTAAAGTTAACAATGAGCAGCTGAGCACTTGTCTTTCATCCATTGTTTGAGCACAGCTTGTTGTTTGCTACACTTTACAAAAAGGTGAAAAATAGGCCTGATGAGGGATTTACTGGGTTCAGATGAGCGTTTCTGAAGGGAAGGGACTGGTGGGGGTGGGGGGCTTCCCTGGAATTAGTTTCTGAGTGTTACTGGCCGTGCTCAGCTGGAAAAGCAGCAGCTCAGTGCGAGCAGCTGGGGAGTTTGCAGAGGACCTGGGAAGTTCTTATAAGAGGGAGGGCAGAAGTACATAGCTACACATGAAGGGGCACGACAAGGCTCTATAGAAAGAGTGCTGGGTTTATAGCCATGCAGGAATAGAAAACTGCTGGACCTGGAAGTTGGATTTGGACATACAGGCACTGAAGGTAGGGAGGAGATTACTTATCAAACATTACAGTTGAACGTGTCTCCTTCAATAGACTTGCATTGTGTCTGTTTGAAAAGCTACCTCATTCCAGTTTAGATTCTACCAAACCCTAGCTTAGCAATTGATACCCCTTAACTGCTTTTGCAGTGCAAATTCTACGGAAGGTGCAGAGAGTTCTGCTTTAATGTCCTAGGTGGCTCTCCTGCTTGGAGAGCCCCAGGAGAAAAGTTCTGTGGGACCCCTGGCCTGGGGGAGAGGAGAGGATGGGTCAGATGACCCAAATGGCCTAATCACAGCGCTCCTTCCCGTGGTGCTCAGTATAAAAGGGCCCCAAGAGGAGCCCTGGGGCTGTATTGCTGCATTGCTGGGGGTGCCATGGGCTGAGCCTCGGCTCTCCTGGGCTGCTGGGCTTTCCCCCTCCTGTCTTCTCACTGCTTGGTGGGGTGGGCTCTTTTCCCCTGCCTCACCAGGTGGGAGCAACACAGCCCCTGCTCTGTTTTTGTGGGCTCTCAGTGGGTCTCTGGGCTGGGGCGCTCCTGCCTGCTCCTGAGTCCAGTCTGGGATATTTTTCCACTGAGGACCTCGTTGTCATCTGGAAGGCCCAGGTTCTGTATTAACATAATCTCTTGTATCTTTGAATATCTTTGCATGCTTCTATAATATCTGTATGTAGGTCAACAATCTTCATTGCTATTTGAAGTGTTATTTTCTTCATTATACTGGTTCAAGTTTTTTTTCAACCTCAAAGTCTCTATCCCTGGCTCCCCTGTTACTCTCCCGTGGGATGGTGGTTGGGGGATCAGAGAGAGAGTCTGTCAATGTTTAGTGGCCAGCCCAGCCTTAAACTTCAATAGTTGCTTACTCTCTGGCCACACAGAATTACAAAAGTAGTCTAAGACACATATGTTGATTTTTTTTTTTTTTTTGGTGAAGCTAAGGTAGAACTGTCTCCTTGCTTGCTTGCTGGCATGTGGATGTTGGTTTCCCTATGATAAATTATGAAGTCATGTGTTAAACTTCACTTAGAATGTCTCCAGCCAGCCTCCCACAACACGTCTGAAACCTTTGAGCAGTCTCAGTCAGATGACTTTTTCTTTCTTTACTTAAACTGCAACAAAAATGTACCTTTCCCATCTTTTCTGTGCCAGCTATGGAGTTTCTTCTCAGTTGTGCTAACCTGAAGCCCAAAAGGGCAATGGTGCATTTTGACTGATGTGGAATTGCTTTGAGATGGTCTTTTAGAGCAAGAAACAAGCAGTGGCAGCTGGAACTAGGAGACTGGTCTTATTAAAAAGGGGAAACAACACTGACTTAATGAATCCTGAGATTCCAGAACTTAAAGCCTAGCATTCCTGTGTAAAATAAAGCAGTTTGGGTTGCTTTTGAAAGCAAACAATAAGTACAGTCTCAGTTATGCTATTTATTTTCTTTCAAAGTCTGCAGAGTGAGACGCATCAGACTAAGGCTGAGGACTTGGGAATTTAAAAATATAATTTAAATGTTTTAAGTTGAGGAAAATGCTTAAAAATGCTATATGCTTTCTCTAAAAATATATCTGTGCGGTTTACTGCAGCTATATGGTTAACTTGGCTGTTAAATCCTGCGGTGGTAAATCATATAGGATTTACTTCCTTTCCACTCTGTGTATCTAGATATGTACTTCATAGTAAGTGTTCATAAATTGGTGATAAAGACGACTGCTAATCACAAGCTTGAATTCTCAAACACAGATATCTCTGAGAGAATTGTAAATTGGACCATACAGAACATAATCTCATCCTCATACCAGTTTTAAGTAGTTGATTATCTAGATTAGGACCATATAAGCCATCGATAAGTGATATCCTCACACTGACTTGTGCTTCCACCTTCAGTTAAGTTATATTTATGCCAGGGGTGGGTATATATCTAAGTTGGAAATTGCCTTAAAATAATAGCGATTACCTGAAATGGGAAGCTTGGATTGTATAAAGTAGTTTAGTCCCTGAGTTAGATTAAAATTGTGATGGGAGAAGGAAAGTGTTGGTGACTCCCCAGGTGGAGGTCTTGGGAAGCTCAGAACATGTCTCTAGCATTACATGCTATCTAGTTAACACTATTGTTGTTACTGTTATTCCTTTTTTCCCACTTTTATTAGTATTTTTTATGTTATAAACCTGTTCTTATCTCAGCCCTATGAGTCTCTACCTACCGCTCCTTCTGCGTTCTCCTCCTCGTGCCTGGCGGGGAAGGAGGGAGCAACCGCATGGTTCCTTCATTTTTTTCCCCTCCCAGACACTCGGCGCTGAACCATGACACCCATTTACCAACAAGAATGAAAACTTAGGATTAATTTCTTTAAAATGGGGTAGATGAGCTGTTTTTTGTGAGGTGACATGATAGCAGATCTGTCTTCTGGATAACTTAAAAGTGTGTTTTAACGGCACAATTGTTTTTTCAAGGGAAGGCTTTGGTTTATTTTAGGTTTTTAGTGCAGGGTAGTACCCAAACTGTATAATGCATATGGACAAAACAATACACATCTGGAAGTCTTGGTAAACACACTGTCAAACCTACACATAGTTGATTCGTTTAAGAATTTGTTGTTGGGCTAAACATAGGGTCTCAAGCTTCTGAAACTAAAGCTCTGTTATGAAGCCGAAGAAACAGCTCCCTGAGTTCATTATATTCAGTCCAGACTGCTCTACAACCAATAATTCTTCTAGTGTATACACAGTACCCTGCTATTTCCAGAGGTATAGTTTCATTTGACTATCCATCCACCCAGGATACAAGTTAAACTTGATGGTACCAAGTATGGCAAGTTGATCTTTGATATCTCACTTTGCAGAGCTCTACAATTGTGGCTTACCAGGCTTACTGGTAAATGCAGCATTTTAAAACTTACTGTGGCATATCAAAGGAATGTGATCACTGAGATACACAAGAACAAAATTACAGTGCCAGAATCATATCATTAGTTTCCTGCATTTTCTTTACACTGTCATGAAAAATAAAGTGGATACTACAAAACCTAGATTAACCAAGAAAAAACATTGAAATGTATTCCTGAACTTGAGAAGTTAAGAAGGTTGTCAAGTGTGAAGAAAAAAAGTTTTGGAGACATTTGTAGCATTTTTTTTCCTTCAGAATGTTAATTTCTATTTGTGGAGTGAGAATTAAGCTAAGTCAACCTGTTCCAAGTTAAAAGTACACAATCCCTGGCATGGAAGTAAAGCAACTTTACACAAGAGTTGTACCTAGAAGACATCACTACTGATTCCCTATGTTTCTCATTTTAGCTGAGGACATGTGAGCAGAGGTCACTTCAGTGACCAGTATGTATCCTTAGCTGCACAATAGGGCCTTTTCCTATCACTTTCCCCTTTTATGTATGTTATTATAGCCCTACCCTACAGAAGTGCAATGTGGGAGAAAAACTACAGGAGCTGTCCATAGGATCTCCAGCACAGCACTTTTCTCTTGTTGAAGGAACTGACTAAGACGCGGTGTGGCTTTTGCAGACTGTCTTCTGAGCTGGTGTCATGAGGGAAAGTGATGTGTGGGAACAGGAGGGGGCAAAACCTTCAGCTTTCCTTAATGTTTGTGCTATGAGAGAATCCCGTTGTCACAGGTGCATCAAATCCGGGACAACAATCATCGACTGCAGAATAGCCCTCTTGCTTGTCCTTCTGTTGTTGGAGTGAATTTTTTCCTCCTGCTGCTCAGTTTGAGGTGGGAAGAAGTGTTGGCGTTTAGGTTTGTACGCTTAAAATAATTTGTGAAATAACTTTTTTAAAAATCTATTCTTTTTTTAAAAAAAAGCATGCAGTTATTAGCTGGTTCTAGTACAATCGAGTCCTTTGCTGAAAGTACAGTCAGCTTCAAAAAGCAAGCTGAATGTTTGAACGCATGGGGATCAGAATAATGTGGAAAAGACACACGGTTACAAGAGGGGACCTCTCAAAGTAAGCTCTTCTTAGTACTGCAGACAACTGCTAAATTATAGTCCCTGTTGTGAACTTGCCAAGCCTCATCTCACATGAGTTCAGTTGTTTGTGTAACTGAAAGACTGAAATCTTGTTCCAGAAGCCCGTCCTCTGATGCAGAAAGGAATAAAAATTGGTGACTAGATTTATACCTATTTGCAAATGTATGATTACTTTTCTTGCCTCCAGCCACTCATTCCCTTGGTGTATGGATAGAAAGTTATTATATTCTCTGTTAGCATCAGCTTTGGTAAACTGAATGAGGCTGTAGTTTTAGTCACATAAAAAGAGCTCCACTTTTCTCTGATACTTCTTTGCGTCCATTTCCTTTGGAATGCATCTTTTAAAATAAATGCTTAGGGTCTCTAGGTGAAAGCCTTTACCTGGAATATTTGTGCCCTATAGGTAGCCTGATAATATGTACTACTCATAGGCTTTTTTCTTGATTTTATGTGTTTTTGTTATGAGTCATCCTTCAGAGTGCATTAAAATGTTCACAGCCTGCTGTAGCATCCGATTTCAAAGGAAGTGAGTTGTCTTGACCCAAATTTCCTGGTGCAATCCAAGTCTTGGGTAATTTTTTTTTTTTGTGGGTTGACAAGCTATACCATGTCCACAGTTTGGACCCAAGTATCTTATTCTTCTCAACTTCTCAGATGTAAAGGAGGGAGCAGTGCAATGGGTTCCCAAAATATGTGTAGTTACTAAGATTTTCCTCAATTTGCCCTGTACTTTACAAATGGATAGCTGATAAAACTCTAATCCTTTTGTATTTACATTCCAGCTTCATTAAAATGCAGGAATTGATTGCAATGACAAGAAAAAAACATGCAAAAAAATTGAACAAGGCTTCCAAAAGACCCACGTGTCTGGTCTGGACATAATAAACTAGAGCTAAAGACATTGCTTTAGGCTTAAATCTCATTAATTCCTTTCACTGACAAGTATGTATTTTAAAACTTTGGGACTTTTTTTTTTTTTTTTGAAATTTCCTGATATAAGGCTACTTGCTTTGCTGTGTTAGGGGGGAAAAAATACACACATCTCTTCTACTTTTCAATAGGTGCAGCCAAAAAGACATTTATTAGCTCTGCAGTAAATCTGAGTATGAGAACATTCAATGGTTGGTACTTTGAAAGGGGAGATGGAAACCCCTTCATGTCATTCCCAAGCTACCTCAGCTGACAGTTTGAGGCAGCTGACAGCAACCAAGTGCAAAGACAGGTAAGAAAAAAATGACAGATGAGAAAAATTGACTTAATTATTCTGTCAGTCCGGTTGTATGCTACAGACTGCGTCGGGCAATGAGGACTGGATAAGTTTCTTACTGAAATGCTCTTTTCAACATCAAAGACTATTTTTAGCTTCTGTAGCTTCGCCTGTGCTGTTCTTCAGTATTTACTTTGGTAAAAAGAATAATGAGTGAGGATGAGCTACACAGTGTTTGTGCTAGAGTGATATTTAAAGAGAAAATATTTTTGCTTTGTCAAAAATCATGTAAGTTTTCACAGTAGCATGTTATTGCCTCTTTTTGCTATGTTGACTCATAGTCAAATATCATAAGACAGGCTGCCATTAAACTGTCAGATGAATTTAAAATAAATGTGCTACATTGGCGCATGGATTTGAAGAATCCGCGAGAGTATTTTCTATGAAAATAATTGATTTTTAAAGAGATAATGAAGAAGCAAATTTTATGGAAAAATAGGAGAGGGAGAATAAATCTGTCCAAGTAAAATAAATTTCTAGGAGGGACTGACATGGGGAATAAAGGGAAGAGCTGGATGAGATATACAGAACAAGAAATGAGCCATTTTGGAAGTTATTTCTTTGACTTCTTTTCCTTAGTGGGATGCAAAATAGCCATTAAAGCCAACTGTGCTACTTGTCTGTCGTGTCAGTACTGGTGCAAGATAAATCCTGTGGTGCCTTTCAAGGAGTGGAGGAGATGCTTTATGTAGCCAACCTTTTTCAACAGGAAAGATTCTAGTTTCTCAGTTGTTTCTGAGCCAATTGGTACAACTGTAATTTTGCATAAGTACCACATCATTACTATTTCATTTAGTACTTCATAATGGGCATGACCCAATTGCTTTTATTCTTAAATGTAGAGCATTTCTGTAGGGTTTTCAAATTGATTTAAATGCTGCAATGTTATTCAATATTTTGTCAGGTTGTTTTTTTGCAAATAGCTACAGCTTCTTTAGGTTTTGTGCCAGCTTCTCTTGAATTACTGAAGTGCCTTAATATAAATTAAAGTTTTATCACCTCAACAGAGCAATTTTTCATGGCCTAAAAAATTTGAAACTGCAGCAGACAAGTAGATTCTGCAGACACTAACCTTCTATGAATAACTTCCTTTGCCCTTGGACAGTTGGAACAATGCCCTATGGATAGAATGATAGCTGGACAAATGCCAAGTCATTTTAAATACTCCTGATATTAATATAAATTATTTCTTTCTATTAATATGATAATTTTTTGCACTTCTGTATTAAAAGCTTTGACTGAAAAAGGTTTTTAACCGAATTGCTTTTAAAAGTTGACTGAATTGTTTTAACCCACTGATTTTCTGTTATGGATTTAGTCTCATCATGCAAACAAAAATGTGTTTTGGGTTTTTTTTTTGTATCAAATCACAGCACCAATCACAATCTTAGTCAGAGAATAGAACACTTCTATAAAATAAAATACTGTCAGCCATTTGGTTCTGTTTCCACACTAAAGCTAGACCCGTCAGATATTTCTGTTCATAAATTTGAGATGGATGCAGGCAGTCATGTCGCTCTCTTAAGAGTTAGATTTATAATATAAAATGCAGTAGTATCTTATTTTGTTCCTACAGCGTTATTTTTTCTCCCACTTTATTGGCAATAAATGACTGTGTCTCTTGTGAGTCTAAATGACTTGCTTTGCAAGGCTTGCCTTCTTTAGCGGTTCCTGTTGTACTGTCTCTTCCAGTTGTACGCTCAAGGGAAGACACCCCTTGCTCCAAAGCAGCCTGTCCTCCTCGGAGGCATTCTGGGGTTACCTGTTTCTGTTGCTTTCATATTTGGCAGAACTTCAGCAAACAGAAAATGTAAAACGCCGTGTTGTCTTTTTGATCAGTTAACATATTGCTGAATTTGTTAGTATCGTTTGCTAAAAATGGTGGCTTCATCCTTTCAAAAGCATTTTAACTGATAACCTGACTTTTTAATACTTGGTTGCCTTGCATGTACACATGTTCTATACATCTGTGCTTTTTCTGTGGCTTCTGTTACTACTGTACTTGCGTCACCTAATTTAAAACAGACTTTCTACTGTTTTCAGCTATAATGGGTTTGTGGCTTAGTATGCGAAACAGAATTGACTGCACAAAATGTGAAATTCTGATGCTAGACATTCCAGCTAGGTCTTTACAGACAGGAATGTGCATTTGTCTGGGCAAGCATTGTAGTCCTAGGGGTGCTTAGCTCTCTTAGTGACAGTGTGAATATGTTGAAGACAGTCAATTAAATAAAAATTTAATTTTTTTTAAAAAGTGTTCGTTTTATGGAAAACAAGAAACTGCCTTGGCATAACTCCAGCATTTGCAGTGTAAATCTTGCACAATGCAAACTGTGGAAAGATTCATGAAAGGAACATTGGAAGAAGAATGAAATATCTTAAGTGTATAAACCCCTGAATACTAAGCCAACTGTACGATTGAAGAGAAATGTTTGCTAGCAGGGTTAAGTCTTACTAAAGATTTCAGAAGCATAGATTGCTCCTAATCATAATTTACTTCTGATTTAACTGTATTTGCAAAGGAATTTGAACACATTAAATCTGAAAATCCTCTAAAGATTCTTTAAATTTTAAAGCATGAGATGGCTTATCCTATTTTTCAGTCCCACCTCCAGTTTTTGGAGAAAGTAAATACTTCCTGTTGTCCTGGCAGTGATGAGCACAAGGCACAGAAAGTTCATAGACAGACAGCTGTTAAGCTGGATGTGTCCCTGTGTGAAGGACTAGTCTCTCCAGACAAGGCTAAGCAAGAGTGAAGAATGAGGGAGGAGAAACTCCCACTCCTAGGATTGAAGAGAGATGAGAGGGAGGTGCTCCAACTCCTTTCTAACAACAGCATCTCAAGGTAGAGTGATGGGGCTTAGGACTACTGAATTTTGAGTCTTTTTATTCTATTTAACTCAGGTTTCAGAATATATAAAACATCTTCCCTTTAGCCTGCTGCTAAGAACCACTTCCTTTCTCTGCCTGCAGCAGTTCTAGTATGTCCTGCTCTGCCTTTGCATTCTAGAGGTGCCTATAATACTTCTGGCCCATGTTCCCAGGGACTGGCAAAATTGAATAAAACCCATCCTGGGCACACAGATGTGTTGCACGACCATGTAGTCCTTTCATGAGAAATCAGGTCAAAAATACTGCCTTCCTGATTCCTGGCCCAGGAGATCTCTTGCCAACTCCTCACTGTCTGAATTGGTAGGACTCCTCTTAGCAACACCCAAGTCCCAGGCCATGAGCAGGATTTTTTTTTTTCTTAGAGGCTCTCTCTGCAGCTATGCTGATGGCTCTGGTCATCCGCTCATGCTACTAGTTCCTTTAAATATTCTGATGGAATGAAAAAAGAATAGCATGTGGTTTGGTTCCATTTTTATCACTGGCATAAAACTCTCCAAGTAATGCATTAACTTCATTTAAAGTGGATGTTTTATGAATAAGGAGTCTGATTTTACTATGAAAATGCTAAGAGAAACCAGAGCTCATGTTTATGTTGTATTATACAGCAAGGCACGAGGCTCCTGCATGACAGGAAACCAATTGTTTGAATTGGTAATTCTCATTTTTTTCCATTCTGAAACTCTGTCTCCTCTCAGGACCCTTCTTGTATCATCTCAGGAACCAGAGAAAATTTCCTGTCTATTGAGGAAGTGTACAGTAGCCAGAGGCAGACCAACTTAATTTAAAGGCTTACAGTTTAAATACCATATGATCACTGAAACAGCTGGCTCATGCAAATTCCTTTTCTAGTAACTTCAAAAAGTGTGAGGATGCTTTTGTAGCGTTCACGTGCAGTTACACAAAAAAAAGCATGGCTATGTGCTGTCAGATCCAAGACCCACCTAACCTAGTGTCCTGTCCCAGAGTGTGGCCAGGAGTAGAAGCTTACGATGGTGTAAAAACATCTCCCAGTGCACTATCCCAGCTTCTAGGGATCTACTGTTAAAGATGTGCTAAAGTGGAAACATCTTCACAGTCCTGTTTGAAAGCTATGATAAACCTGCTTTACGCCGGTTTGCTTAACTGGTTTTTGAGTCGTTTATGCAACTGGCAGTCAAAATATTCAACATTCATAGAATCATAGAGTGGCCTAGGCTGGAAGGGACCTTAGAGACCATTTTAATCCAGCCTCCCTGCCGCCAGGGGCACTACCTCTTGACTAGATCAGGCAACACATGGGGACCGAACAGGAATCAAACGCGCATCCTTGGCATTGTTAGCGCCATGCTCAGCTGAGTGAGCTAACCCTATTTTTTTGAGATGCAATGCATGAAAAAGTATTTCCTATTTTTAACGTTGCTGACAACTTTGAATGACTGCCAGTTTTTTGAATGATAAGAAACAGTAGAGAAATCATTACTCACCACTTTCTCCAAGCTCTAATTCTTTGTATAGAGTAACTCACGAAAGCTAAAGTATCAGTCTTTGAAATCTATCCTTCATTCCATAGTTCTGCTTAAACTGGTTCCTTTGTGCCTACCTAGTGATATCCTAAAGCATTGTTTTGTGAAAGGTAATAGCTAGTAGCAGTGTTCAGATGCATGTGCTAGGAATCTAGTCAGTGTTTAATGATTTTCTCTTGTTTGTGTTGTCTCATTCCTACTTATTTTCACTTTGTCTTTTTGCCAGGATGAGTACTGAGCGATAGTTTTCAGAAAATTATTCAGAATAATTTTAAGATAACTTAAATTTTTGATGATTGTTATATCCTTTTTTTTTTCCACATTTTTCACGTGTTTATGTAATACCTATATTTTAGATAAAAAAAGATGTAAATGAATACCCAGTTTGTGAACACAAGCATCAAAACTGAACCCTAGTCTTATCATCTGGTACATACATACCACAGTTAGTGAAATTTCTTGGTTACTGACGCCAAGAGACAAATGTATTGTTATAATCCTTAAAAATGTTTACCAGTAGCCTACTTTATGATCCAACTACTAATTCCTAAATTATAAGCTTCACAATAACTATGCTTTTATTCAAGCTAAAGTTACTATGCTTAACTAGTAAGCTTCTAGCCACATTTTCCACTGTGTTAGCTATGTGAAAATAAGGCTTTTTTTGGTAAGACTATGCATTTAGAGAAAATGCTGCAAAATTTTCCCTGTATTAATAGAACCCAGACCGTTCCTTGGTGGTGGCTCAGCACAATACCATGTGAGTTGCCTGCCCTTGAACAGGCATAATTTGATCTTAACAGTTTTCCTGAATTCTCTGGTAGTTACAGGGATCAAATGACCACAGTTCAGCTCTTCGAGCTGAAAGCTGAGTTTAGAACCGCAGCGGTGCTGACTTCTATGTTTCTGAATTTCAACAAGAGAAGAAAGTCTTTCTTGTGACCGTGTCTTTCTGATCCTAGTGAAGAGCTGGGAAACTAAAAATAGCCAAGTGTCCAGATGCAGCTTATTATTTTTGTTTTTTAATTAAAGGCTTCTTCAGTGGCAGAGCTGTCTGTCAGCTTCAGTAGATATCTCTGTGTAGGGTAAAAAACTGGGTAGTGTTGTGCTAGACCCAACAGAAATGTCAGCTTGTACCGAGTTCAGCTAAGATAGGGTTAATTTTCACTGGAGGCTGGGAGCTGGGCATAGCTGGGGTAGCTGAACCAAACCAGCCACTGGCCAAGGGGATATTCGATACCATCATGACATAGTGCTCAGGGTATACAGAGGGAGCTGGCTGGGGTGAGGGTCTCTCTCTTTCCCACCTCTCCATCCGAGAGCTCGGTGCTGCGTCGTTGGGTTCTGGGTGATGAGACATCCGCGTTACGTATTACTTGTGTTATACGATATCTAGTTAAACACTACTGTTATTTTGCTGTTATTGTTATCATTTATGTTTCATCATTAAAACAATTTTTATCTCAACCCCACGAGGCTCTGCCTGCGGCTCCTTCTGGGCTCTCCTCCTCACTCCTGGCAGTGGGGAGGGAGCAACCACGTGGTTCCTTTGTCTTTCCCTGCCGGTCAGTTGGCTTGAACCATGACACAACTATATACTAGAAAGGGTAACATTTTTGCTCTGGAGCCTGTAAAAATTAAATACCTAAGAAAATACCTTTAGTATTGTTCAGAGTTGTTTCAGCATATTGCTTATTTCCCTGGCTAGATACCAATCTTCATTACCAAAGAAAGGAGTAATAGTAACTTAAGTGATATCCAAGGAATAAATTTCCCCCAAAGACAAAAGAGTTAATAGAAGGTTGGAAAGCTCAAAATAAAATGACTCCATACTTCCTATCAGCTGCTTTTAAGCAAAAGAATGGGAGTTCAAAGGCCACATGCTGATCTTGGCTACAGCAGGGCAAATCCCGAGCGGCTATCTGTAACAGCAGAATTGCTGAAGATTCACATCAGCGTGAGTAAAGCTAAAATTTGACCATTAGAAATTTCATTATGAGGGAGTGTGTACTTGTCCTGCGAATTTTATTTCATGTTTCTTGTATCAGAACATTGGTAAATCCTATTTGTAGCTATTTCTGCAGTTTTCTTAAGCTGAATTTCTTTTTCCTTTTCTTGTCTGTGTCTAGCAGCAAAAGAGAAGTATGCTATTAGTTTTAATTATTTTTTACTT
Organism: Apaloderma vittatum; assembly: GCF_000703405.1. NCBI lineage: Eukaryota > Metazoa > Chordata > Aves > Trogoniformes > Trogonidae > Apaloderma > Apaloderma vittatum. The sequence continues at coordinate 15,135 of NW_009701991.1, forward strand.
AAGTAATGATGGGTTTTGGATTAGTGAGATGATATGAAATGTTATTATTAATAGCCATTGACCAGTAATGAAACAGATCTGCATAGGCAGGTAGTGGCAAAAGTTGCAAGCCTGCCTGGAGCAGAAGAGTGAGCCTTAGCGGGGCACAGCACATAAGGTGTCTCTGGCAAGCACATACAGGTAGAAGCTGAGAGGATTTGACAGACAAGCATGGCTGACAGATACCATATCTCCCACAAGGGTAAACAGACAGAATGCCAAACGGATACACATTAAGATACACGGCTTGAAGTTGAAGTAGAGCTAATGCAGATTATTTCTACAAAGATGCTGTACACATGTGCCTGTTTCCTTATTACTTGCTATGAAGCTGACTCTTCAGAGAACAGATAATTACATAGAGTTCAGAAGATAAAAATGTAATAGCATTTAAGCAAAGACCTAGTTCAGAGATCTTATTTTAATTTCTAGGGAAACTTGTTGCTTTTACACTGGAATGAATAGCCTGGTTTTGGAACCGTATAGGAAGATTGGTTATGTCTCCATCCTCTATGCCCTGCATTAACAATAAGCCTTAGAAATAAACAGTCTCTGATGATTTCATTCCAAATGCTTAAGTTGAAAAATTACATACAATTGAACTTAATAGTTTCAGCAAGTTGTTATTAAAACAGCATTAAAAGTTTCTTCACCTTCAAAACCCAGGTCATACCTTTGAACGCCCTACAGATGTCAAATAGAGGGTAAAGAAACAAAGGGTAGTTGATTTCAGTCTCTACCATGACAATTAAATGTCAGTTCTAGATATTTAGCATCAAGATGGTGTCATTGTACAGTCCAAGTTATCCATGAGAAAAGCAGCAAAATACCTACGCAGAGGAATACCATGTGTACACTCCCGTAAACATAATTCCTAGTGAGGTGCTGAGTTCTGTGGCTTTGTACATAAGCTTGCTAGACAGCTGGGGATGTTACAGTTTGCTTGCACTCATGCGCATGTGCAAACAGCCAGAATTTGAGGTTAAAAACCTATGTTATTAAATTATATATGGTGAACATACTTTTAACAAACTGGTATTTAGCAGTAAATAATGCTCTCAGAGGGTACTGAAAAAGAAAACACTCTTAAAAGTCCAATCTTCAGTTGAAAGCCTGCCTTATATTTAGAAGAATAAACATATGAGACGCCTGATTATTTAAGTATTAGTAATGGAAACATTAAATATTGAGGTACTTACAAGTAAGCTTCTTTACAACAGATCGATCTTTAATTCCGATCAGACTTGCAGATGTTTCTGCTCTTTACACAACAACAGACTAATGGTTTTGGACACCTGGTATCCACTTTGGCACATCTGAAAAACACAGATTCACTTTTGAACTCTCAGTAATTGAATGCAATCTCTTCATTTGGTATAATAAACCTTCACGAGAGAAAAGGAATTTTCTGTGTTTTGGGTGGGTTTTTTTGTTTTATTTTTGAAGGTGTGGTTTTCTCATTTACTGGGGTCATTTCATTGTTTTTTAACGAATTTTTAACAATCCTGGAAAAAGGTTCGTGCATGATTCTTTTCTGGAAGCTTGCTCCAGGTTCTTTTTTTGTGTATGTTCCTCTGCTGAATAATTGGATATCCCTCCAAACTTTGCGTGTCTGTGGGAGCCCAGACAGACGCCTGCACACAGTAATAACTGCAAGCAAGCCATATCAGAAATGTCAGAATTAAACTTGGGATTTATTTCTCCCGGACGCCTCAAAATGCTGACACCACCACCCGCGGAGTAGATGAGTAAGAGTGGATGGCGCATGAGAGGGAGACTGAAGTTAGGCTTGGAAGAGCAATGTGCTTGGGGGCCGGGGCAGGAATTCGGGTCGTGCGGTAGGTTTGCGGGGCTGGTGTGGGATCATAGAATCATAGACCAATTCAGGTTGG
>NW_009701992.1:0-9417 GCF_000703405.1 Apaloderma vittatum
GGGAATGGCTTCAAGCTCAAACAAGGTAGGTCTAGACTAGACACTAGGAAGAAGTTCTTCACGTAAAGAGTTGTGGCGGGTATTGGAACAGGCTGCCCAGGGAGGTGGTTGAGTCGCCATCCCTGGATGTGTTTAAGCATCGCTTGGATGTGGAGAAGCATGATATGGTCTAGGGGTGAACTTGTAAGTAGAGTTAATGGTTCGACTCAATGATCCCAAGGGTCTTTTCCAATCTAGATGATTCTGTGTGATTCTGATTGGGAGGGATCTACAGTGACCATCTAGTCCAACTGCCTGACCACTTCAGAGCTGGGCGAGAGGTAAAGCATGTTATTAGGGGCATTGTCCAAATGCCTCTTAAACACTGACAGGCTTGAGACATCGAACATCTGTCTAGGAACCCTGTTTCAGTGCCTCTGGAAACTTTAGTGCTCTTAGTAAAGACGGGTAAATCATTATTTTGGTATCTAGTGTTTATGAAGGGAGTGGAAGTGGCCACTGAAAGCAGAGGCCTTGTACTTCCATAAAATTCTCTAAACAAGCGAAGAGTAATGCAGGGAGAATCAGTATACTTCACAAAATACATATGTCGTCTTCAACAAGACAAGCCTTGTCTCTTTACTTGTTTCTGTCTCTGAAAGGATGTGGTAATTTTTCCCTGTTTCACCCATATCAGCAGTTGAACAGCTAAAGAAAGAAAGGCCTCCTAGGTTAGAACACCACCAGCAATGTTCCTCCTAAGGAGCAACAATTGATGTGGTCACTAGTATCTACAGATGACTTCTTCAGAAGTACTTTCGTTACAAATTGTGCAAGAGTGGCCAATACCCTGCCACTTTATATAAGAAAGTGCTCATGTAAGGAAGTAGTAACAATTTTCTCAGTAGTAACATCGAAACATCCCTGTTCCTTTTTGCAAGCCACAAAGACAAAGGTCTAGCTCACTGTTTTGGCATTTCCCATTCCGCAAACCTGGCTCAAACATCTAAAGAAGGTGGTGTATTTATATCCTTCGGCATTGTGATTGCTTCTTGCATATCATCCAATCTACTGTGATCTGTGTAGGTTTTGCATCACTAGTAAAACCACTGCTGGCCTTAATAGCTGTGTGAGCAGATAGTGAAACATGTGGAGAAGGAACTGGCATGAATGTCCCCATCTCCTTGCTGAGGCAGAAGGTGCAGAAGTGACTCACACAAAGTCAGTCATTCAGTAGGCCAGTGACTCAGTGAAGACATGTCAAATTTAGCGTAGTCAAATTTCCTTAATGTCATGACAAACAACACAGTGACTAGCTGAAGTAACCTGTGACAAAGAATTAAAATGCAGAAGGTGCCTACTTGCCAGTTGTTTGATTTTGATGGGTAAGAGTTGTATTATTTCACTACGTTATGAGCGAGATGCCTTGACAGACAATGTAATACGCTTGAAAGAACTGGAACTGAGTTGATCTGTCAGCATCTGCAAGGAAGACCATCGGAAAAGCCACACTAGTTTGAAGGAGAATTAACAGATTCTTATTTCAAGAAGGGAGCTATAGCCATGGAAATTATTAGCAGAAACAGGGTCTAGTGCATTCCAGAGTTGCTACATTTTCTGTAGGATTTCATTCTTAAACCTAGTTTTCATTTTTATTTTCAAAATAGAGTTGTTGAGTTACAAACAAATTCTTAGGAATACCAGAGAAATGCTGTATTTTCTGTATATTTCAATACAATAGTTTATTTTACCAAAGTGCTTCCCTTTCATTTGGTTCCAAAATCTCTCTTCATTCATTCCTATTTTAACTGACACGTTTCTTCTCTTTCCACTGTCTGTTGACTTTCTTCTGCACATCATTTTTCTCTTATATCACTATTCTTTCCCAATTTCTCTGCAAATTACTAGCTTACATTTTCTGTTCTCTTACAGTCTTTTTTTGTGTCAATGTGCAAGTAGGTATAATAGCCATCCTTAAAGCCCATTGAATACTTATTGTCCTATATCAAATTCTTCAAAAGTGTGTACTTATGCTACATAGAGGAAAAAGATTGTTCTGTACGATGGCACCAAAAAAGTAAGATTTAATAGAGTAATCTCTACAAAAGCTGACACAATGCAGTTCTGAGGAACAATAGACATCTAAGATTTGGTTTCCACATTACAAAAGAAAAGCATCCATACAATAATAGGGAAGTTGAAAAGAAACTTCTATAAAATTGAATGTCTTTTTTTAAATTGTCAAAAGTAAATGGACATCTACCACTCAGCCAAAAAAAGAGATCTTCCCACTTACCTTTATGCCCCATTGATTGTGAGAGGCATTGTCTGTTGGAAAAGGAGGCATTGTCTGTTGGAAAAGGAGGCATTGTCTGTTGGAAAAGGAGGACATGGCCTTTGGAATGAAACCAAATTATGACTTTCAAAAACAAGTCAAAAGGGAGGGAAAAAAATTAATAAGGAGACATTTAGCCAAGAGAATGTGTTTGGTAAAAGCAATAAATACATTCTCAGTTTACAGCTCATGGAGATTCAGTAGAAAATAGTGTAACAATCAACTGTAGTTTGAAAGATCCCTGTTATACCACCTAAAAAGCAAAAGGCAAAAGACTGTATTAGCTCTGGCATGCACACAAACGACATCATAATGATTCTGTGATAAAACTTTCTATTGGTTTTGAGGAAGTAGTTTACTCAGCATAAAATGCTGATCCCCTGCATCCAGAGACTCTGCAGACACAATGTGAAGTGGTGAGGAATATCCTACAGAGTGGTACTAGATTTTGAGGCTCTACTCTGGTTTTGGAAGGGTTTGGGGGATTAATCATCTGAGGTGGTAATCAGCCATTCTGTGTTGCAGTGCCATCTTGGGGAGGAGGAAGAGGATGTCTAACAGGTTAATGGATGAAGCAATAGATGATCTAGCAGTTAAGGTTCCTAGATTCTTGACTGCATTTGTACTCTAGCTAGATTGGACAATTTTTTACAATTACAATTTTTATATAAAAATTCTCCATGGACAGATGATATTGTCCCACTCTACTACTATCATAAGCAGCATTCGTTATGAATATTTAACAGTATCGTGTAAAGGTCACAAAGTTAGTCTCCAATTTTGTAATCCATGTAGGAACGTGTAGAAAAAAGTCATTTTCTGCACCCAAAGAGCACTGAAAGACTTTCATTTATACCCTGGTATGAAACCTGCTCATCTTACATCCTGTAACTGTGTGTATTTTCTCCTGAAGTCCCTCAGTTCTTCAGTTTTCAGAGGGCACAGGTATGGGTACACAAGTACAAGCACGGTGACACATACACTTAATTCCCCCTTCTTTTAAAAAAGCAGAAAGAGAAATGGATTTTAGAGAATTGAAGACTTCATAGTAAGGCAGGGTCATGGAGACTTCATCTGCTGAAATCATTGAATAACTGATTTCTGCTCCGTGCTTTACTTGTTTTTGCCATCATGGATGGTAGGTGTCGCAGGAACTCAGCACCTGCCCAGTGTCTTACAGGATTTGGTTTGCATTCTTTCTTAGTTAACCAATGCTCATGCTCTGCAGCTTTAAGGGAGTACACTGTATGGGGGAAATGACAGGTGCTGTGGCAGCCCCAGAATGATTTTAAATAATCGTAGAATGGTTTGGATTGGAAGGGGCCTTTGAAGATCATCTAGCCCAACCCCAGTGCCGGAATGCAGGTGTCCTAGAAAGGCATAATGGGGAAGCTACTGCCCTTTTGGGCCCTTGATCAGGAAGCCTCTGCTTGATTTGAAAAGAATTTTTTTTTTATTTTTTATAATGCATGTAAGGTATGTTTGGGTTTCATCCAAAAAATTACTGAGAACCTTCAGCTTCAGTGAAGGTGATGACAGAGTAGAGGCAATCGACACTACTTAAGATTTAGACCCTGGTCTCTAGAGAAATTTTGTTCTGGGATTAATCAGACACTGGATTCAAGCAAAGAGTTAAATCTCAGAAGTAAAATATACACTTCTAAACATCTCATAAATTGCTTATAACTGCACAAAATACCACAGGGTGCATGTGAGCACCCCCACATGAAGCTGAATTGCAGCCAGATAAAATATCCTGCAGCTTTTGCTGATAATCCTGATGAAAGAGAGGCTTATTGTAATGGAAAGAAAATGTAGGAGAGATTTGTAGATAAGTGATCACTATAATTCAGTGACCTGGGGGAGGACATGACACAAACAACATTACTTGATGAATCATTGAAAACTAAAGGGAAGGATGGCAAACCTTTCTAGATTCTTTCCAAAGTCTGGCCATTTCTGTACAGCTAAGCTAACATACCCCGTGCAATGATATCATTAGAACTGCAGTGCGACAACATGGCTAGGTTAGTCAAAATCTGACACACAGAAGCAAAGAATAAAATATCTTTTTAATCAGTGTAAAAGGGACAAATGTGTTGCCAAACAGGCATAAGGGTAAGCATAGTGAACTTAGCTGGGCAGAGCTTTATAAAACTACTCACTAGACCTCATCTTCACCTGAAAACATCATTAATGCAGGAGGTATTTTTAGATTTAAGACACTAGCAAGAGAGTGAACTCTAAAGAAGTAAACTAATGACAGGAGATACATCTCAGCATTGTGATTTCTGTAGCTTTAAATTAAACGCAGTCCCTCCTAGGTAAGAGCAGTAGATGGTCCTTGATGAGGGCTGCGTTGAAGAGACAGGAAGCTAAACAAACCAACCTCCTCATGTTTAGGTTGGCAACATTAGTATCATCAATCCTGTGCTTTCAAAACTAAAGCCTGGACTCTCCCACCTCCCACTCCCATTATTAAATTTACTTTAAAAATCAGGATAATTTTTTTAAATAGCAATTCTAAATGTGTTTTCTTTTCTTAGAAGGCCATAGTTTCTGGGAGGAGGGAAAAAAATCACATTTAGGAGTTTTTCTTGGCATTTCACATGTATGGGGAAAAAAATCCAGAGGCTCTCATCTCATCTCATCTGTTATTTAAAAACATCAAGCATTGGCAGGCATGCAATTAGCTTTTGAAATCTGGCAATGATGTACTGTCAAGTGTATATAAATATGGATCATCAGAGTAATTTTTAAATACAACATACACAAAATTGAGAGCTGATACTTTTATTCCAAACAGCAAAGCACACATTCATACAGATTTATCTCATAATAGTAAGCTCTGTACAATAAAACAAATGAACAGTTTCAATATGAATAAAACCTATGAAATTCTGTATTTTTAATGTAGATATGGTTATCAAGTCCTTTAATGAGATATTCTTAGGAAAAAAATAATGTTTAATTGCTAGATTACAAGATACGGAATAGGACCTTGTTATAAAGCTTCTTACTGGTTGCTGAAATCAGTCGAATATTTTCATGATGGGAGAGGAAATAAAAGATGCTATTATATGGTTTTCCACACTTACTGCTCACCTTTCAGGATGTTCTGCTTACATGAGACTGCACCAGAGCTGTTATAGCAAGAGACGGATATGCACTTTGACTCTAGATCTGAGGTTTCTGGGAAGTGTAGTTTAGAAATCAGAAAGGAAAAAACAAACAAACAAAAACAACCAAAAAATCAGGGGGTTTATATGGTTATTTGCAATTATTGAAATTTCAAGATTTTTGTCTGCTTAAATGCAGTGATGATTTACTGGTCTGGTGGCAATCCCACAGAGGCATGTGTTTCTTCTGATGACAGAAACGCATTTAATGGTTTATCTGAAAGATTATGAGTAATACCTTTAAAAGCAATAAGATGACATGCTAAGTAAAATTCACATGATTAAGCTGTATCAACAGTGACATCACTGATACATAAAAAAAGAGGTAAGCTCATCCATGTTATGGTGAAGCCAATCAGAAGTGAGTAATCTTCAGATCACTCAAGGTAGAAATGAGTAAATTTTCTCACTGTCTAGCAGTGAGGCAGCAGCACAGATGGTGATGAGGCAGAGTGTGCAGAAGCCCCACTAGACCTTAGAGCTCCAAATATTGACGTCTGACTCAGCTGGAGGAGAGCACCATTGTACCAGTTTTTGATCACTAATGCTTTTTTACTCCCTATTATTTCTTCCACTTCTCTTTTTTTTTTTTTTTTTTTTTTTAATCAGCTTTCCTCCTGTATACCTTTGATGATTCTTACCAAGATGCCTCAGCTTCTTACACTGAAGAATACCTCTGCAGAGGGTTGCCTGAAGAAGGAGCCAGAGGGACTCACCATCTAGATACATGTGATAGGGATGAAGCTAACATTGAATGAGGGGACAGCTGCAGTGGCGGAAAGATCATGGTAGGGCCTGGTAGAGTTTTCTGTGTGCTAATTAAAGGATAAGAACGTTTCTATCATGTTTCTGCAAGGAAACAATCTCTCCTGAGCATAGGTAGAAGAGTTCCATGCTCCCTCTCTACAATCTCATCCTGTAATTGGTGCTGTGGCCCCTCTGGCCTTGCCTGCACTGGGATGCTGCCCGAGTGACGAACACTCTGTGTGTCTCACTGTATCTGAACCAAGGCAAAGATGCTGTTTGCCTTAGCCAGATTTCAGGGCTTGTTCCTGTGATGCAGACAATAATTTCTAAGTCGTATTTGAAATCTACAATCAGGCAATTGCACGGGGGCAAGGCATCAGGCCAAATACACAGAGTAGGTACAGCTTTGGTCTTCACAGGCTGATTATCAATGCCTATTGGTTCTAACTCATAGAAGCCAAAAAGAATTTTGCATTAGATAGCATAAGGTTACAACAGCAGATCAGTTAGGAAAAAAAACTCTCCTGTAGACTGCTTGACAATGTGTAGCTTCCCTTTTGATATTATAAAAATTCCAGCATACAATAGGCACAAAAACTATTCAGTCACCTAGCTTTTGAAAAGATGATTTTAAAGGGTAAGTGCTTTATGAACCCACCATAGTAACTTTTGTAGTCATAATTCGAAAACACAGATAACTAAATAAAAAGATATTTTCCCACATAGACATGTCTGAAAATATGATTAGAAAACAGGAATGACCATCTAAATCACAACACAAATAACTTCCGAGTCATGATTTTCCTTTGTTGCATCATTAATAGTTATTGACCTAGAAACTTGCGATGACTCACAGAAAAAGGGATTCCTCTTGAAATCAGACAAAAATGACAGTAGAAAATTGTTCTGATTACAGATTAAATTACAAGATTATCTTCATTTTTTCTCGATTGTAGTATAAACCTTGCTGAACTCAGTATTCAGTTTGCATTCATTTGGGCGGCCTTAATAGGACTACCTTAGGCAAACAGCAGACTCAATTTCAGTGAGGTTGTGTCACTGTATTTATTACCTGAAACATAGAATGAAAGTTGTTCACAGAGTTTCAAACCCTAAAGTTTCAAACCTTAAGTCTCTGAGTTGCTGAACTAAGTAGAAATGTGCAGAGACTCCTTTTATTAAACATTTCCTTTGTGAGGACCAGTGAGAGCACTTGTTACTGCAAGATTAAGAAGAAATGGGTCACTTCATGAAATATACCCTTAAGACAACTGCTTTGGGTGTTCTGAGTAAACTTCTGGATGCAAACTACATCTCTTCTGGTCAAGCTAGATGCTTTCTGAAACTTTTTTCAGAGTAAGTTAAGAATGTTTGTTTTGTATCTTGCAATGCCTTTTGAAGGACAGTCATTGAAAGCAGAGTCACAGAATCATAGGCACTGTCTGTAAAAGGGACCCTGATGGTTGCAGCCTGCAGTTGGATCCTGTACTACTGAATTTCTGTAGATGTTAACTTAACTTGATCTTAAATCTTGGGAAGATTTTCCCTAATTTTTCAAATGATTTTGTCTAAGTGCTGCTCAAATCCATTTATCCCCTGTCTCTGTACAACAATTACTTACCTTGCCATCTTTATGATGTGTTTTTGCACATTTGAAGACTATTATCCTCCCTCTGCTCAGTCCATATTTCTGTAAACCAAGCAAGCACAGCTGATTCAACTTTTCTTCATGGATCATGTAATCTACACTTCTTTCTGTTGTTCACCTCTGGGTCACCTCCAGTTGATCTATATCCTTCCTGAAGTATGCTGCCCAGAAGACACAGTTCCTCCATCAGTCTAGGCTTCCTACTGCTGCAAAGAGTAAAAGGATTAGTTGATGTATAACATGTACACACAACATGCCAGTTTATTCATTTAACTTTTTTTTCTGCAACTATATGATATTGCTGACTCACGTTTCATTTTAACTGTTGAACCTTCTTCGCAGAGAATGCAACTAACATAGTCAATGGAGTAAGAAGCCAGATCATGAAGAACAGAAGAATCTAAAATTATGTTAATTCCAGTGCAACACAGCCAATAAAGACCCATTTACCAGGGGAGGAGTTAGCGAGAAAGTCTGTTAGTTCCATTTCCTGGTGATACCTCAGACACATATAATGTATCTAATTATACACTTCTGTAGCTTGAACAATGCCTCTCAGCTTTGATGAAACAAAAATTTTCAAACCAGGAATAACCTGAAGATGGGATACACATGAAGCAACTGAGCATGGACACTGATGTTACTTATTAATCTGATTTGGCGTCTGATAAATTCATTAATCTAATTTGACATCTAATAAATGTTAGCAGGCTTAGGAATTGCAGGAAGACAGATACCCTGAGAAACAGAACATATTCGAGGTAACAAGATGTAAAAGACAAGAAGGAAAAAGAGGGAGAGAAACAGGGAATGGAAAACAGGGAGGGATCTGAGAAGAAAGCCAGTGGTAATCAAAGGTGTGGACAAATGCGGTTCTGCATAATACCAAGTGAGAGAACAACTAGGAGTAGCACTGGAAAGCTAGTTACTACGTAAGATCAGATTCAAACCTTGACCTTGGTGCAAAGATTTATTGCCATTAATTGGCACTGTGCTGGAAACCTTGCCAGATATATGTCCCAAGAGCATAATCGCTCATCAGAAGAGTTTCACACCCCTCTGCTGAATCAAGCTCAAAGCCCAGGTGACTGAGAACAGAGCTCCATATCAGAAGCTCAATGAAGGACTTCCTGAGTCTTAAAAAGAAGCTCTAGAGGCAGGCAGTGGGTTTGGTAGTCTTCCAGAAGGAATGGACATCTTAGACCTAGGAACCAGCTGGGTAAATGAAAGAATAATTTAAGAAAAGGGTTCATGTGCAAGGGCCTGGTGGCATACATACAAAATATTAAAGACTAGTAGTAAGTGCATATACTTAGCATATATATTTGTTAAGAATACATGTAAATTGTATGTAAGATCCTGGTTAGTTATAAGATATGTCTCTCTTTGTGTGACTTTATTTTTATTCTTTTGGTTCTTTTCCTCTTTCCTTTCTTTTTCAGCCACATATATTCTTTATTTTCCCAGCAAAACATTTTTGCACTTTTTTCTCAGTGTTAGATAGGAGGCGGGGTTTGGGGCGGGGAGGG